>NC_142071.1:3555000-3707500 GCF_059756535.1 Pantherophis guttatus
ATACCTGTACTTTGTTCCGCTCGCTTCCATTGCCTCTCCCTACGGTTAGATTCAGATCTGGTCTATGTTGAATTTGGGGAAAGAAACAATACTCCTAAGGTCTCACTTCCCCCCAGTGCGGAGGACTTTCTCCTCCAGATCAGAGGTCTCCATCCTTGAGCACTTTACGACTTTTTTTTTTTAATTTGATTTATATGCCGCCCTTCTCCGGAGACTCAGGGTGGCTTACAATGCGCTAAGCAATAGCCTTTATACTTTTGTATATTTATACAAAGTCAGCTTATTGCCCCCACAACTGGGTCCTCATTTAACCTACCTTAGAAAGGATGGAAGGCTGAGTCAACCTTGAGCCTTGGCGAGATTCGAACCTGCAGTAATTGCAGGCAGCTGTTCTTAAAGACTTGTGGACTTCAACTCCCCAGAATTCCACTATCTATGATTAGACGCTATCTAATCATCTCGTCCTCTGCCTTCCCCTTCTCCTTTCGCCTTCCCTCTTTTTCCCAACATCAAGGTCTTCTCCAAGGAGTTCTTCTCTTCTCATTTTGTGGCCAAAATCTTTCAGCTTTCAGCTTCAGGATTTGTCCATCCAAAGAACGATCAGGGGATTAATTTCTGTGCTCAGGCTAGGGATGATCCGCTCCTGGATCGGACCGGATCGCTCGATCCGGTAGCGATTTTTCCCCGTGGTTTGGCGATCCGGTAGCGATTGCCGCCCAGGCGTCATTACTTCCTGGTTTTAACCAGGAAGTAATGTTTTTTTTACCTTCTACGCATGCGCGGCGTGTGCGTTTCCGAACCGGTAAGGAAGGTAAGTAGATTTCATCCCTGGCTCAGGCTAATATCACAGCTTTGCAAAAAAAAAGTGTGTTTGCAGACAGTTGTGGTTAAAAACTAGAAGGGACAAAGAAAAGAGCAGATTTTTTTTCCCCCTCCTAAGATTGGCTTCCCCTCCCCAGAGCTCTGGTTTGGCAGCCCCGTCTTTGCCCCGGGGCCTCTGTTGCATAAACAGACTTCGTTATCCTTTTCTTTCGATGCAAAAAGTGGAACATTTCAAAATCCTTATCTGAAGAGGTCACGACGATGTGCGCAGTGCAAAGCAAATCAAATCAAACCCCCTTGGAACTGAAATGAACTCCATGGCTGGTCCAGGGGAAACTGGACATCTTTGTGGACAATATTTAGACAGCTTCTGATAAAGAAGAGCTCCAGAGGACAACCTTGCATGAGGAATATCCATCATGAGGTGGTGGATATAATTTGGACTTGCGTTAGAGTGCGCTGGGCACCCTCGCAAAAGGAGGCGCGCAAGTTGGGATTAATATTTCTAACACCATTTTCTTGAGCACAAGGTTCTCCTCAGGACTGCGTCCTAAGTCCGCTGTTGTTCACCCTGTTGAATCCAGGACGGTTGTGCAAGGTTCATCACCAACCATATTGTGAAGTACACGGACAAGACGACAGTAGTGGGCCTTATTCAGTATGACAGTGAGGGTGCTTACCGTGCAGAGGTGGTATTCAGCCGGTTCGAACTAGTAGTGACGACCTCCGGGTGGGCCCTCCCACCTGCCCAGGCGCAATCCCGTCCTATATCGCTGTGTTTTTGACGCCGCAGGCATGTGCGGACGGCACGTGTGAGCGAATTGCCATGTTGTTTGATGTCGTACGCAGGCACGGACGGTGCGCGCTCTCACAGTTCCGGTGCTGGGCGAACCGGTTGTTACAGTATGTGAAACCCACCTCTCTTACCGCGAAGAGGTAGACGGTTTGGTGAACTGTCCTGAAGGTGCTTTTTCAGGAGGCAACTGGACTTCCTGGTTTTTCTTTTGAAGACGTTTGGCTTCTCATCCCAGAAGCTCCTTCAGCTCTGACTGGATGGTGGGGAATGGAAGGTTTTATGTTCCTTGCAGACAGCTGGACGTTTGCGTCCTTTTAGAGGGTTGTTGACCAGCTGTCTGCAAGGAGTATCAATCCTTCCACTCCCCACCATCCAGTCAGATCTGAAGAAGCTTCTTGGATGAGAAATGAAACGTCTTCCAAAGAAAAACCAGAAAGTCCAGTTGCCTTTTGGGACAACCATGACCTGGATGACTTGAGAATCTCTAAAGATGTTTGGTGAACGGGCGTAATAAAAATAGCCTCGTTTTAAACGTAGGACAAATTAAAGAGATCGTTGTCAGTTTCAGAAAAGACAGGCGCAGCCACACACCTCTGTGAATTAATGATTCACCTGTGGAGCTGGCTAGTAGCATCAAAGTTTTTGGGTGTGCAGCTAACGAGTAGGTTGGCTTGATCGCTCAACAGCAGAGACACTTGATGAAGTGGGCACAATAGCGCCGCATTTTCTGCATCACGTGAGAAAAGTACACCTTCCTCCCGCTGTCCTCACCACTTTCTATAGAGGGACGATTGAGAGCATCCTATCATATTGCACTATTGTCTAGTTTGGAAGTGTTACCGCTTCAGACAGGAAGGCAGTGCAGAGAGTGGTGAGGACGGCAGAAAAGATTATTGGCAGTTCACTCCCTTCTATTTGGGACATGGCACATAAGCACTGCTTCAACAGGGTCTGAAGGATTATCTGGGGCGCTACACAATCCTCTCTGCAACTTGTTTTCCTTGTTACCTTCTGGGAAGGGGTTTCGTGGTACCCGAAGCAGAACATCCACATTTGGTCACAGGTTTTGTTCCATACAGTATCAACCTTGTTCAAGACAGCTTGAAACTCTCAAGCTTCCTCTTTCCGCTATGTATTCAAGATGGACAGTGATTAAAATTTATATTGTATATATATGAATGGGTATATGCTAGGTTATAAAGGGATGTGTGTGTGTGTATGTATGTTTAGCTAGATGGATGGATGGATGGATAGATGATAGATAGAGATAGATAGAGAGATATAGATAGATGTTAGATGGATGGATAGATAGATGTTAGATAGATAGATAGATGTTAGATAGATAGATAGATGTTGGATGGATGGATGGATGGATGGATAGGTAGGTAGGTAGGTAGGTAGGTAGATAGATAGATGTTAGATAGATAGATAGATAGATAGATAGATAGATAGATAGATAGATGTTAGGGATAGATAGATAGATGGATGGATGGATGTTAGGATAGATAGATGATAGATAGATAGATAGATAGATAGATAGATAGATAGATAGATAGATAGATAGATAGATAGATGTTAGATAGATAGATGGATGGATGGATGTTAGGATAGATAGATAGATAGATAGATAGATAGATAGATAGATAGATAGATGTTAGATAGATAGATAGATGATGGATGGATGGAAGTTAGGATAGATAGATAGATAGATAGATAGATAGATAGATAGATAGATGTATGTAGCATGTGTAAATGTGGGTTATGTATGGGTATGGGCAGATACTGTATATACTTCCTTTTGAGAGCAGGCAACAATTTCATTTTTAATGTGTGCCAGTGTGCTCACAGTAAAAAAAAAAGACAATAAAGATTATTTTATCTCAAAATGTCCATCACCAGAGGGTTACCAATTCATAGAATGAATATCATGATGGGCCCAGCTAAACATTCCCAACTCACTTACCCCAAGGAAAACTAGAATGGCTGTTCCTTGCCATGTTTCCATGCCTTGATGATGCTCTGAACTGGGCAATGTAATCTTTGGCCTTTGTTCTATGCAGGAAGAGCCTAACTTCACATGTAAGTGAGGTAAAGGGAAAGGAGTCCTTGTGGATTTTACTCTGCTAGTCATTGCAGACTATAGGGGGCAGCGCTGTCCGAAGACATTTCTGTGGCCATGTGGCCAACATGACATCATGGAGCGATGTTACCTTCCCATCGAAATGGTACCTATTTATCTATTTGCATTTGCATTCTTCTTTCAAACTGCTAAGTTGGCAGGAGCTGGAGCAGAGGTGTCAAACTCACCCTGGAAATAGTAAAGGACAGTTTGACACCCCTGAGCTGGAGGGGAGGATGGGAGCTCACCCTGTCACATGGCACTCGGGTCTCGAACTTGGGCTGCCTGCTTTCCAGCCAACAAGCCCAGCGTCTTACCCGCTGAGCCACGCGCCGCCTAACTTCACACGTGGGAATCATGAAAACCAATCAGTCACCCCAGCTGCTGCCTCTCGGGCTTCACACCAGCCCCGGCACGGTAAATCTTAGCTTTCCGGACAGTAATGAGCCCATATCCATTCCAGGATCTTCTTTTCCATCAGGAGGTTCACAGGAACAGCACAGCTAAATGAATTTCTTCCTCCTTGCAAGCTAGAACAAAGCCAGATCACCAGAGAGCCACCTGCCTGCTGCATTGCAGAGGGATCGGAGCCCAGATCCCAACTCCTGGTGTTTGTGAAACGCCCCTCCATCTGACCTAAGGATGGAACAGGTGCAAAAAGTGGTCCACCACTTACAAAAGTTCATTTAGTGATCATTGTTAGAATAATTTTATTGTCATTTTGAAGGTACACTAATCAGCATATATTAAAATGAAATATATATGTTGCCTAGAGCCCACCAAGCAGGGGTGAAATCCAGCAGGTTTTGACAGGTTCTGGCGAACTGGTAGCGGAAATTTTGAATAGTTTGGAGAACAGGCAAATACCGTCTCTGGCTGGTCCCAGAGTGGGGTGGGAATGGAGATTTTGCAATATCCTTCCCCTGGAGTGGGGTGGGAATGGGGATTTTGCAGTATCCTTCCCCTGGAGTGAGGAGGGAATGGAGATTTTGCAGTATCCTTCTCGTGGAGTGGGGAGGGAGTGGGGATTTTGCAGTATCCTTCCCCTGGAGTGGGGAGGGAATGGGGATTTTGCAGTATCCTTCCCCTGGAGTGGGGAGGGAATGGGGATTTTGCAGTATTCTTCCCCTGGAGTGAGGAGGGAATGGAGATTTTGTAGTATCCTTCCCGTGGAGTGGGGAGGGAATGGGGATTTTGCAGTATTCTTCCCCTGGAGTGGGGAGGGAATGGAGATTTTGCAGTAACCTTCCCCCTGGAGTGGGGAGGGAATGGAGATTTTGCAGTATCCTTTCCCCGGAGTGGGGAGGGAATGGGGATTTTGCAGTATCCTTCCCTCTGGAGTTTATTTATTATTCGAATTTCTATACCGCCCTTCTCCTTTCGGACTCGGACTTTCGGAGATTTTGCAGTATCCTTTGCCTGCCACGCCCACAGAACTGGTAGTAAAACAATTTGAATTTCACAACAGCCTCCAAGGGTCTCCACCTCTAATATAAACACAAACGTTAAACATGACAAGATAAATAAATAAATAAATACAAAATTGTGCATGGGCCCACATATATTTCACGACATTTACAATGGCACTGAAAAAGGTGACTTATGACCGTTTTTCACACTTACGACAGTGTAGCATCGCCACGGTCACATGATCAAAATTCAAAACACCTGGAAACTGACTCTTATTTATGACGGCGGACATGTCCTCGGGGGGGGGTATCATGTGCTTTTGCAACCATCTGGCAAGCCAAGTCAATGGGGAAGCCAACAACTGGGTTACTAACTTAACCGCTGCAGTGCTCCGCTTAACACCTGTGGAAACAAAGGTTGTAAAACAGGACAAAATTCACTTCACCAATGTCTCGCGTAGCAACAGAAATTCTGTGGTTAAAATGATTTATTCAAGGGCCAATTCAGCAAGGGCTGTCGTGAAATCACCTTATTTTTTCCCATTTTCAATTCAATGGATGTTTAGCTCTCCTTTCGTCGGCCTTTGGAAGGGAACTGATCTGTGTCGACAACACAGTGCTGAGAGTCACCAGTTCCTCCTTCGTGGCATTACAAGCAGCCCTCGACTTATGACCGCAGTGGAGCCCAAAAGTTCTGTCGCTAAGCGAGACAGCCCTTAAGTTGAGTTTGGCTCCATTTTGCAATCTTTCTTGTCAACACTTAATTCGGCGAATTGCTGCAGTTAAGTTAGCAGCGGTCGTCACGTGAATTTTGCCCCGTTTTTACGTCCGTTCTTGTCACCGTTGTTAAGTGAATCACTGCCGTGGATACGTCAATAACCCGGTTGTTAAGCGAAACTGGCTTCTTTATCGAGTTTCCTCGTCAGAAGGTCGCAACAGATTATGCGACCATGGGACACTGTAACCGTCATAAATATGAGCTAGTTCAGTGGTAAAATCCAAATTTCTTTACTACCGGTTCTGTGGACGTGGTTTGGTGGGTGTGGTATGGCTTGGTGGGCGTGGCAGGGGAAGGATACTGCAAAATCCCCATTCCCTCCCCACTCCTGGAGGAAAGATATTGCAAAATCTCCATTCCCACCCCATTCTGGGGCCAGCCAGAGGTGGCATTTGCTGGTTCTCCGAACTACTCAAAATTTCCGCTACCGGTTCTCCAGAACCTGTCAGAACTTGCTGGATTTCACCCCTGAGCTAGTTGCCAACTGTCTGAATTATGCCCATGGGATGCTACAACTGTCATAAGTGTGAAAATTGGCCGTAAGTCCCTTTTTTTCAGTGCCATTGTAACTTTGAACGGTTGCTAAACAAATTATTGTAAGTCAAGCATCACCCATATTATCCCATCTCGCCCCTTTCCTCCTCCTCCTCCTGTTTTCTTCTTAGCGACAAACCATTTTATTTCCATCCAAGCTGGGGGATGTGTTGCCTTTCAAAAGAATTAAATTCGCAGCCGTGTGTCCCAACATCGGCTGATCTCCATCCCAATTTTAAGTCCCTGGTGACATTTAAAATAATGGAGAAGAGATTGTTCCTGGAGCATTGTCTTCTGCCCCCGTTTTATATTCCTCGACGCAAATGTCGTTGTTTATGTTCTCAAGCTTGCAAAGTTATTTTAAAGTTTCTGATTTCAAGCGCGTCATTTCTTGAAAGGTTGCTATGCCTGGAATTAAAAGCTCTAGATTTTTGGAATAAAAAATGCAATTCACTCCCACTGAAACCGGAGACATTTAAAGAGATTTTTGTAAGCCAGGTTTTTATTTATTTCAAAAAAAAAAAAGTATTGTATTATTTTTAAAGATGCAAATGGGAGCCCTCTTGAAAAAGGGAATAAAATACCGTGTTTCCTCGAAAATAAGACCCTGTCTTATATTTTTTTGAACCCCGAAATAAATGCTTGGCCTTATTTTCAGGGAGGTCTTATTATTTTGGATTTCTAGCTCTGCATTTAAATATTTTCGGGGAGGGCTTATTTTCAGGGGGAGGCTTATTTTTAGCGCATGAGCTCAAAAGCCCAATTGGGCTTATTATCTTATTTTCAGGGAAACAGGTCCAATGATAGCATGGTCACAAAATGTAGGCCGTAATATAAATTTAGAGGAATGGGAAAAAGTATGTAGCAAAAACTGTAAATTAACATTGTTGACTGCATATAAAGAAAATCAGTACAAAATGTTTTATAGGTGGCATTTAACACCGGCGAGATTGGCCAAAATGTACACAAATATGAAACTGGACTGCTGGAAGTATAAATATAAGGATGGAACATTTTATCACATGTGGTGGCAATGCCTCAAAGCAAAGAAATATTGGGAACAGATAAGGAGATGGTTACAGGAGATAACAGGAGAACAAACTGAATTTAAAGCTGAATTATTTTTATTAGGAATAATTAATCAAAGGATAAAGAAGCAACTCCAATATATCGTTTTACACATAGTAACAGCAGCACGAATTGTTTATGCTCAATGTTGGAAAGTTGAAAATATACCAGCTAATGAGATGATTATACATAAGATATTAGAATGTGCCGAGAGGTATAAGCTCACGTTAGAAATGAAAGGCAAGGAAGAAACAGAATGTTACGAGGTGTGGGATGAGTGGTATAGAGAACAGAGAAACAAAAATGTATAGAAATAAATGTAAATAACTGTAAGAGACACATGACACAGTACTCTTAAAAAATGTTCATTGTTATGTAAATTCGACAAATGGAAAATAAAAATTAAAAAAAAGAGCCTTGGTAGTACAGGGGTTTAAGGCACCCTGTTATTAAGCTGGTTATTAAGACCAGCTGCCTGCAATTACTGCAGGATTCGAATCTCGCCAAGGCTCAAGGTTGACTCAGCCTTCCATCCTTTCTAAGGTAGGTAAATTGAGGACCCGGTTTGTGGGGGCAATAAGCTGACTTTGTATAAATATACAAAAGTATGAAGGCTATTGCTTAACGCATTGTAAGCCGCCCTGAGTCTTCGGAGAAGGGCGGCATATAAATCAAATTAAAAAGAGAGAGAGAGAGAGAGAGAGAGAGAGAGAAAGGGAATAAAATGCTTGATCTGGACATCCCCTCCAGATTGAAAAAAACAAATAAATAAATAAATTCACGGCACCATAGCTGCAGAAATTCCTTTGTGGTTTTCTGCAGAAATATCTAGAAACCAGCACAGTGTTTTCTAGTGGGAGATGATCTTTGCTGCTACAAAATGGGACCATTTGGAGACAGCCTTGTCTATTGTATTAAGTTGGTTTCTCCTGCTGGAGAAGAAGGATGCTGGGGTGCTGGAATACAGAGCCAAGAATCTTTGGCGGGGTGAATTAAAACAATAACAACAAGATTCATGTAGAAGCCTGTCTTGTTTAGAAAGGCCACGAGACAAGGGTGTGGAGAGGCTTGTCCTGGAAAACGTGTCCGTCATCTCCATCATGTCATCCAGAAAAGTCCCAGAAAAACTAGGGAAGGAATAGTTGCATGTGCTAAGTTTCAATATCAAAACCAGAACTGCTATTCAAAATGCGAATCCCCACCTCTAAACTCAGACATGCATCTTATAAATGAAATAATAGTCATGCAGATGATATATTGGCAATCACGGAAAACAAAACAAGGCTTAGCTGAGCCTCGAATGGACGTGTGGACATCTAACCCCAGGACTTTCATCCATGGCCACGCTAGCTAGAACTTCTGGGAACTGTGTCCCAAAGGTGCTGTTGTGGTCCGTCGGCAGCCTGCGGAGCTGACAGTGGTGGTCAGTGAGGAGGCTGGGGAGGAACATGGGCTAGTCCTGGAGTCTGGGGAAGGCTCGGATGAGGGCTGTGCATCAGAGGCAGAGATGGGGCTGGGGCCATCTGGGAGTTATGTGCTGACTCCGGAGCCTCCAGAGTCTGACGTCAGCGAGGCAGAGGAACAGGGGGAGCCTGTTCCCAGTGCGTGCATGCGCAGAGCTGCCAGAAGGCAAGAACAGTTAAGACAAAAGGGGCGACTCGGGAGTAAGGCTTGGAGATGGTTGGCCCCTCCCATAAGACATAAAGGAGGAGCAACAGCATGTGAGCCTTTGCAGGAAGCAACTTTGTTCGTGCTGGTCGGTTTAAATTCCGAAGCTCCGTTTTGACTCTGTGCTCCGTGTGGCCTTACAAAGCTAACTGACAATTAGGTCTTTGGCAGCGTGTCAAGGGAGATAAAGGTGGGTGCTTATCAGCCTTATCCCAAAAGACTGTGGCAGACTTCTGTCGGACTCTTTACAAACTGCTTGGGACTCATTAGGGGCTGTGAATGTCCATAATTCACAGCTGTCTCAATAAAAGAGGGGTTTTTTTTGGGACTAAAATTGTGATGTATGCTTTGTCAGGAAGCCTAGGTCAAAACGGGTGCTTTTTCAAAAGGCAACTGGATTTTCTTCGTTTTCTTTCTTCCTTTGAAAACATTTTGCTTCTCATCCAAGAAGCTTCTTAAGTTCTGAACTGAATCTGAACTGAGAATCTCCAGTGCCAAAAAGATAACAAAACAATGCAAGGAAGACAGTTGGCATATTTCTCCTAGTAGGATTTTCTAAAGCAGAAGATGCCACCACTGACAACGTCCTTAGCTTGTTGGCCATTGTTAGTTAGCTGGGACAGACAGACAATGATGGGCCTGTGCGTTCAAGGACTTCCTACAGGTCTGCTCACACAGAAGACATTCTGTGGACAAAAGGCCACTTTCTCATGGTTGCCCACCTTTCCCTTTGCAGAACTGAAAGAAGGGACCAAACGTTTCTCCATGGCAGGAGTGTCCAACTACACAACGCTGACCTTGGCTGACCGCAAAGGACTGCTCTACGTCGGAGCCCGTGAAGCCATCTTTGCCTTAAGCATCAGCACCATGGAGATGGAGGAAGCGGTAAGTAGAAGAATGAATGGGTTTGGACCAGGGGTGAAATCGACTTACCTTTCCTACCGGTTCGGAAACACGCACGCCCGCTCCGCTCGCACACACGCCATCGTCACGTCCGATTTTTGACCCTCTACGCATGTGCAGGAGGCTTTGTGCACGCACAGAGGGTTAAAAACCAGGAAGTAATGACGTCCAGGCAGGTGGGCGGAGCCTCACTCTGCTGCCGCTACCAGTTCACCGAACCATGCGCCTCCGCCGCTACCAGTTCGTGCGAGCCAGACAGAATCAGCAGGATTTCATCACTGGTTTGGACTCTGGACCTCTTGCTTTCCAGTCTGGAACTTCTGTTTCCAGCAGTGGGCCATCTAAGGAGGTCCTAAACCAGGTCTGAAGCATCGACTTCTTTCTCTCCGCCGGTTCCGCAAAACCTCAGCAAACGAAATTCCGTTTCGTTCTGGCCGTCGTAATGTTTCAAACCCATCGTGAGTCCGACCCGGTGGGTCGCGATGAGTTTGAAATGTTACAACAGTCCGAACGAAACGGAATTTCATTTGCTGAGTCATTCATTTGCGATGGGTCGGACACGACTTCGCCACGAACGGCAACACCAATATTTCAAACATGGAACCCAGGTCCCTTAAAGACTAAGCATCCACGTTTAATCCCACGTGCCGGCGCTCTTCTCTTTTAATCTTGTTTTTGGATAGCCTGGTGCGTTTGAAACTCACCAATTTCCTTGGTTTTATGGGTTGAATTTGTACACGCCTGCAAAACACTTCACTCTATAAGCCAAAGGTATAAAGATCTACGAGAGACAGGTGGATTTGGGCTTGTGAGGGATGATCCTGCTGGCTGTTTTTAATTCCCGGTTAAATAAATAGGATCTGCCTTGTCCGCGTGGTCATTAATGGAAGGGCAGGTCCCTTTGGGGTTTATGGGCACTAAATCAGCCTGCCTTCCCGTCAACGCTGGCAGCACAACCCCAGGCTGGTGAGAACAGGGTGGGGTCAACCTTCAAATGCTGTTGCTCAGAGGGTAATTAAAGAGGAATAATTGTTCTTTTGCAGATACTTTGGGAGGCTCCAGCGGAGAGAAAAGCAGAATGCATCCAAAAAGGCAGAAGTAATCAGGTAAGCACTTTCTGGAAAAACTCCACGTTTGGTCTTTCCCTTCTGTAGAATTCTCTTAACGTTAGAACATGGAAGGGACCTTCGAGGTCCTCTAGTCCAACCCCTCCAGACCAGGGGTGAAATGTAAAATTCGTTACTACTGGTTCTGTGGGCGTGGCTTGGTGGGGTGAGTGGGTAATGTAATGTACTTTTCAAAGCATTTTTCCTAATGCTTTGAAAAGCCTCTGCCGATCAGGCAACTCAGCTGGGATCGTCAGAGAGGCTTTTTTAAAAAAATGCTTTGAAAAGCTTCTCTGCTTCTCTGCATTCATGTAGCCCTTGGTGCTCTCTGAGCTGCGTTGTTGGGTTGCAGATGTCCCAAAAGGCGCTTTTTCAGGAGGCAACTAGACTTTCTGGTTTTTCTTTGAAGACGTTTCGCTTCTCATCCAAGAAGCTTCAAATGTCTTCCAAGAAAAACCAGAAAGTCCAGTTGAAAAAAAACACCTTTGGGACAAACACCATGATGACCCGAGAATCTACAAAGACATTTGATTGCAGATGTTTCATTACCCAGGCAAATAACCTCATCATCCACCGATGATGCAGTGACACACTGAAAATGTCACCTACTTGGGTAATGAAACATCTGCAGGCAAACAACAGAGCTCAGAGAGGAACAAGGAATCCACAGTTCAATCCCAAACCATATTTATTGCATCGGTAGCATTTTGATCACTAAGCTTCTGAGATGCTGATAGCAATAGCACTTAGACTTATATGCCGCTTCATAGTGCTTTACAGCCCTCTCTAAGCGGTTTACAGAGTCAGCCTCTTGCCCCCAACAATCTGGGTCCTCATTTTACCCACCTCGGAAGGATGGAAGGCTGAGTCAACCTTGAACCGGTCAGGATCTAACTGCTGGCTGTGGGCAGAGTTAGCTTGCAATACTGCATCCTAACCACTGAGAGAGAGGGAGGGAGGGAGGGAGGGAGGGAAGGAAGGAAGGAAGGAAGGAAGGAAGGAAGGAAGGAAGGAAGGAAGGAAGGAAGGAAGGAAGGAAGGAAGGAAAGTAAATAGCAATAGCCCTTAACTTACATATTGCTTCACAGTGCTTTTACAGCCCTCTCTAAGCGGTTTACAGAATCAGCCTCTTGCCCCCAACAATCTGGGTCCTCATTTTACCCACCTCGGAAGGATGGAAGGCTGAGTCAACCTTGAGCCCATCAGGATCGAACTCCTGGCTGTGGGCAGAGTTAGCTTGCAATACTGCATCCTAACCACTGAGAGAGAGGGAGGGAGGGAAGGAAGGAAGGAAGGAAGGAAGGAAGGAAGGAAGGAAGGAAGGAAGGAAGGAAGGAAGGAAGGAAGGAAAATAGCAATAGCACTTATATACCGCTTCACAGTGCTTTGCAGCCCTCTCTAAGCGGTTTACAGAGTCAGCCTCTTGCCCCCAACAATCTGGGTCCTCATTTTACCCACCTCGGAAGGTTGAGAAGGCTGAGCCAACCCTGAGCCTGGTGAGATTCGAACTGCCGAACTGCAGGCAGCCGGCAGTCGGCAGAAGTAGCCTGCAGTACCGCGCTCTAACCACTGCGCTACCGAGGCTCATACTACGATGCTGGTTCTCTTCTCTCCAACTTGATAGGAGCTTCGTCAACATTAGCACTGCACATTTTATAGCTCCCTTTTCACCCAGTTTGTAGTTTGCGGCAGGTAAAAAGGCCCTTAATTAGGATGTTCAGTACTACACCTAGTGGCTGGGGAACCTTTCCGTGACAGCGTGGCTTCTCTGCAGTTGGCCAACAAGGCTCTGAGATGGCCTAGATGATTAAGGACTTTGAATATTGGGACGATGAGCTTTCTAGTCAATTCAGCTACTTCCGCCGTCTCACAGGGGAAATCATGTTCCAGATCTGTTTATAATTATATCTGTTAACCCCATTCAGTGATGTATTCATTCTGTGGATAATTCTTTTCACCCCGAGAGTAGCTTTTGAGAAAGTAGCTATGCTGGCTGCTGCTAAGGGCAGATAAAATACAGGTAGTCCTTGACTTACGACAGTTTGTTTAGTGACCGAACGACACTGAAAATAGTGACTTATGACCGTTTTTCACAATTTGGGAACGTTGCAACATCGCCATGGACATCATCTCCTTTTAATGGACCCCATAATTTCTGGCGGGGTGGAGTCTGGGCAACTGAATGGAGCCGAGTGTTTACTGGCCGGATGCCTTTCCTGTCGTCAATGCGGAGTTTTGTTCAGCAGATATAATCTCAGTGTGCACAGGGAGAGAAATATCTGCCTCTAACTAGAATCGAACTCACAGTCTCCTGATTGTGAGGCGAGGGCTCCACCTCTAGGCCACCGCACCACTCATGCAACATCCAGCGGTGAAATCCACCTATCTTCGCGCGCACGCCTCTTCTGCGCATGCGCAGAAGGTAAAAAAATTACGCCCACCCGCCAGGACGTAATGTTGTTCTGGCGGGTGGGCGGAGCCTCCCGCCGCTGGCGCTACCGGTTCGGCGAGCCAGATTTCACCGCTGGCAACATCCTCACGGTCATGTGATCAAAATTGGGACGCTTGGCAGCCGGTTCATATTTACGACGGTTGCAGTGTCCCGGGGTCATGTGATCCCTTTTTGCGACCAGAAAAAATCGATGGGAAAGCCAGATTCATTTAACAACCACGTTACTAAGTGTTGTGGCCCGTCAGCGGCCTGTGCGGATTGTAGCTGATTCTGACAGCGAGGAGGCTGGTGTGGTGCTGCGCCAGCAGGCTGTGCAGTTGGCACTTGAGTCAGACAATGAGGAGGCTGGAGAAGATGTGGTGCCAGAGGCGGGAATTCAGCCAGGGCCTTCAGAACCTCCCATAAGTGAAGAGAACGAAGAGGAGGAGCCTCTGCACAGGCGCACAGAGCTGCCAAAAGGCAGGAGTGGCTCCTCAGGAGGAGGTCTCCTCGAGAGTAAGGCTTGGGGCTAATTGGCCACTCCCTTAGCCTATTTAAGGAAGAACACCGACTGAAGCAATTTGTAGGGAACAACTTTAGTTCATTCTCCTTCACGTCTGGATTCTCTGCAAATTGCTTCTGGGCTTTCTGCCAACCTTAGTAAGATTGTGATTACTTTATCTTTGGTTTCTTGTAGGCTTTTAAGAAAGTTAACAGCCTTTGTCTGGAAAAGACTGAGTTATTTTAGTAAATTGAATTTGGTACAGACTTTGTATGTGCTGTGTTCTTTGGGGTCCGTAGCTGGGGCAGAACACTAACTTAACAACTGCAGTGATTCACTTAACAACCAGCAGCAAGAAAGGTTGTAAAATGGGACAAAATTCACAACCCTTGTCTCGCTTAGCAACAAAAAATTGGGAACCCGTCGTGGTCATAAATCAAGAACTACCCATATTCTTTCTTTGCTGACCTAAAGGGTGCAAAAACACCCCCAAATTACACTGCTGGACACAGTCTGTGTCGCATTTTGTAGTTTTTCATCTTTTCAGCTTCTCGTTTAATATTATTCTGGAAAGTCCTGGCGTTGGGAGCACTTACTTTCATCAAATCATGTATATTTAATATCAGTTTAAATAGCCCAGAGTAATTTTTTTCATTAATCAGAAGTAACTTTCATTAAAAATAGATGGGAGATCCCAAGTTGATTCATCCCTCCCCATTAGACACAGAGAATTATGCTAGGTGAGCTGTAGGATGCCAGATGAAGAAGACTGGTTCCAGAAGGTCCTTGATTTATGACCACAATTGGAACCAAAATTTCAGTGACTAACCAAGGCGGTGTTGTGGCCCGTACATGGCCTGTGCAGCTAGTAGCTGATTCCGACAGCAAGGGGGCTGGTGTGGTGATGCGCCAGTAGCCTGTGCAGCTGGCACTCGAGTCAGACAATGAGGCTGGAGAAGATGTGGTGCCAGAGGCGGGAATTCAGCCAGGGTCTTCAGAACCTCCAATAAATGAAGAGGAAGAAGAGGAGGAGCCTCTTCTCGATGCACAGGCGCACAGAGCTGCCAAAAGGCAGGAGTGGCTCTTCAAGAGGAGGTCTCCTCGAGAGTAAGGCTTGGGACTAATTGGCCACTCCCTTAGTCTATTTAAGGAGGAATGCCGACTGAAGCAATTTGCAGGGAACAACTTCGTTCACTCTCCTTCCCGTCCTGATCTTAGTCCTCTTATCACTTTCCTGCAAATTGCTTCTGGGCTTTCTGCCAACCATAGTAAGATTACGATTATTTATTCTTTGGATTCTTGTAGGCTGTTAAGAAAGTTAATTAACAGCCGTTGTTGTAAAAGACTGGTTTATTTAGTAAACTAAGGTTTGAACCGACTTTGTGCGTGCTGTGTTCTTTGGGGTCCGTAGCTGAGGCAGAACAGACAGTTGTTTAGTGAGTTGTGCCCAATTTTGTGATTTTCTCTGTCCTTTTTTTTTTGCCACAGCTGAGAAGTAAATCGCTACAGTTGTTAAGTGAATTATGCAGTTGTTAAGCAAATCCGACTCCCCCCATTGGCTTTGTTTCTCAGAAGCCAGCTAGGAAAGTTGCATTCCCACAACTCTGGGATACCGCATCCATGGTAAATTCATGACCGTAGCCAAGCTCCCAAATTTTGATCACATGACCAAGGGGTGTCCTGATAGTTCTTAGGGCCAGTATTTTTAGGGAGGGCTTATTTTTTTGGGGTGGGGGGAGGCTTATTTTAGCACATGTGCTCAAAAGCCCAATAGGGCTTATTATCAGGGGATGTCTTATTTTCAGGGTATTTGTGACACATTTTAAAACGTTCGGTTGACCGAGTTTCATGTTTAATGAATAAAAGAGATCATAATAATGATAACTCAGTTTATTTCTTTATTTATTTATTATTCAAATTTCTATACCGCCCTTCTCCTTTCGGACTCAGGGCGGTGAACAGCCAAAATAAAAACATCTATACATAACATTTACAGTTAAAAATAGAGTTAAAATAATTTATAAATTTGGCCCGTAATTTAAAACTTGTCAATTTAAAATCAATATTAAAATTTTAAAACTAACCCTAAAATCAAGACAGACTGGCTAACTGAAAAAAAATAAGTTTTTAGGGCCCGACGAAAAGTTGACTGAGTTTCATGTTTAATGAATAAAAGATAATAATAATAATAATAATAAAAAGGTACAATAAATCAGGGTTGACTTAAATGCTGGCTGCTTTTTCCCCCCTGCTAACTGCAGCCGCCGCAGTTACACATTTTGCCCTGGAAAAGGTGCGCTCTGCATTTTCCATTAAAGATGCTCTTTAAAATTAAGAATCGGGGAGGGGCCGTGCTGCAGGCTGCCGAAGCTTTCCCTCTGATGTCTAAATTCCTTTCTCCACTCAGCTTTCTCTGATCTCTCTCTCTCTCTCCTCTCTTTTATTTTTTCACTTCAAGCCAATCTCGGCCGCCTTGAGAATTAGCTACCCGCTGTTAAAAGACGGCTACAATTTCAGGATGTTGAATCTCGTGCAACGGCGAAAGCCAACGCTCAGCGCGGGTTCTCTTGGGCGCACAGGTGGGTTGTGGGGAGGTTTGTTAACAAACCTGTTTCTTTCCTTCCCCAGACCGAATGTTTCAACTACATCCGCTTCCTCCAGACCTACAACAGCTCCCATATGTACACTTGTGGCACGTACGCCTTCCAGCCCAAATGTGGCTACATTGTGAGTAGAATTTTTTCCGTACATGATTTGCTTGGAGCAAGCTCGGGTCGTCGTGGGGGGGGTTTATTAACAGACTGTGTTTTTTTTTTTCCTCCATGCCCTTTTCCAGGATCTGGCTACCTTCTCCTTGGACAGGTTCTCCTTCGAGGAAGGGAAGGGAAAGTGTCCGTACGATCCTGCCAAGGGATACACGAGCCTCATTGTGGGTAAGTGACCATCAGGAGTTTTGTGTTTGTGTATGCTCGGTTTGGAGCTAAAGGAGAGGAGATAATGATGTGGCTATCGTGCTGAGGATAATTTCTCAGAAGGTCAAAATGGAAGATCCAACTTCTGCAGACTTTCTCCTGCCTAGTTGCTTTACTCACGGTAACCCCAGGGTTTCTCAACTTTGGCAATTTTAAGAGGCCTGGGCTTCAACTTCTAGAATTTCCCAGCCAGTTTCCAGAACTGGATAAGATAAAAGGCTAGGATGGGATGGGGAGAACAGAATAGCAATAGCACATAGACTTATATACCACTTCATGGTGCTTTTACAGCTCTCTCGAAGTGGTTTTATTGCTCCCAACAATCTGGGTCCTCATTTGACCCACCTCGGAAGAATGGAAGGCTGAGGCAACCTTGAGCCTGGTGAGATTCGAACTGCCAAATTGCAGGCAGCAGAAGTAGCCTGCAGTATTGCACTCTAACCACTGCGCCACCGCAGCAAATAGAATAGAATAGAACAGAAAATAGAATAGAATAGAATAGAATATTGAAATATAGAATAGAATAGAATAGAATATTGAAATATAGAATAGAATAGAATAGAATAGAATAGAACAGAACAGAACAGAACAGAACAGAACAGAACAGAACACAACAGAACAGAACATTGGAATTTAGAATAGAATATTTTTTAATATTTTTTAATTTTTAATTGGTCTGTTATCTTAAATTGGGGCCAAATTAATATATATCCTTTTAACTGTTTTTAATGTTTATATTGTATGTTTTTATCTGGCTGTACACCGCCCTGAGTCCCTCGGGAGAAGGTGCGGTATATAAATTCGAGATAAAATAAATAAATAAAATAAATAAAGAATAGAACAGAACAGAACAGAACAGAGCATTGGAATATAGAATAGAATAGAATAGAATAGAACAGAACAGAACAGAACAGAACAGAACAGAATATTGGAATTAAGAATAGAATAGAATAGAATAGAATAGAATAGAATAGAATAGAATAGAATAGAATAGAATAGAATAGAATATTGGAATTAAGAATAGAATGGAATGGAACGGAATAGAATAGAATATCTAGAATAGAATATTGGAATTAAGAAATAATAGAACAGGACAGGACAACAGAGCAGAACAGAACAGAATAGAAGAGGGAGAGGGAGAGGCCATAAACTCTATTGTCACTTTTATTCGGTGAACACAATAGCATACTTTAAAAACTCTTGAGAGTTAGCAAGGTTGGCACTTAATGGTACAAAGCTATTACAGAGTCTAGTTGTTCTGCTTCGGATGCCGCGAAGCCCCCTCCCAGAAGGTAACAAAGAAAAACAGATCACGGAAAGGATGTGTAGCATCCCTGACAATACAGGTCGAGTATCGCTTATATGCTGTGTCCTGAATGGTGGGCATTGAAATCCATACCTCTTAAAGCTGCCAAAGTTGAGAAACATGACCTCTTGACAGTCGAGCGTTATCTACTCTTCGGAATCCGATAGGAGCTCCAGGTTTGCCCTTTAGCTGGGCTAACGTCTTTTCCTTGCCTCTTTCAGAGGAAGAGTTGTATTCCGCAACACACAACAACTTCCTGGGTACCGATCCTGTGATCCTGCGCAACCTGGGCCCCCAGTATCCCGTCAAGACCGAGCACTTGCCTACGTGGCTGAACGGTGAGATGCTAAAAGGGGATGTTTCTTCCATGGACCTCCTCAGCGTAGTTACACAAGGATTTTCCTTTGTGAACCAACGTTTTCCGTTGCTGGGCAGTGGGAGGATCAGTATGCACGCACTGCATATTGGATGTATATGCTGCTTATTTTGTTGTGGGCTGCCAGCCTATCTGACAGTGAGGAGATTGGGGAGGAACATGGGACAGTCCTGGAGTCTGGGGAAGGCTCTGCATCGGAGGCAGAGAGGGGGCCAGGGCCGTCTGACAGTTGTCAGCTGCCTTCAGAGTCGGATATCAGTGAGGGAGAAGAACAGCTGGGTCCTGTTCCCAGTGTGAGCATGCACAGAGCTGCCAGACGAAGGGAACAGCTAAAGAACAAGGGTCGACTCAGGAGTAAAGCCACAGGTGGATGGTGAATAGCCCCTCCCACAGGGACTAGAGGAGAGTGAAGGGGAGGGGAGTTTGCAGGAGACAATTAATTCATTTGGGTGAAGATCTGTTCCTGCATTCTTGCCAAGTATTGTCGGCTACAGTGTGGAGTCTGAAAGATATTGGCCTGGCCACTCTTCAAACCTGATAAAGGTCGGTAATTGTGAACTATCTTGAAAGACTGGGAGAGGAAAGACTTTGCTGGAGAGGAATTCACTGTAAATTAAATAAAAGGGGTTTATCGGGACGAGGACTCGGCTTCGTGCTGCTGGGGAAGCC
Organism: Pantherophis guttatus; assembly: GCF_059756535.1. Classification (NCBI taxonomy): domain Eukaryota; kingdom Metazoa; phylum Chordata; class Lepidosauria; order Squamata; family Colubridae; genus Pantherophis; species Pantherophis guttatus. The sequence continues at coordinate 3,574,460 of NC_142071.1, forward strand.
TAGATCAGAACAATTGTTTGCATTGCTCTACAGGGCTTGGCTTGGAGTCACTTACACTCATCGTTGTGTCTTCAACACTGGCTAGATTGGCATAGCGCGCTAGGTTGCATTCAGATGAGTATGGTCACGGTCTGGTCAATACATGTTGAGAACCCAGCCTGTGACGTAGCATGTTATTGAAGGCAGGCCGTGATGTTCTTTCAGAATATGGTGGATGTCATGTGATACGAGTGTGGGATTTAGCTGGGCTTCTAAGATCAGGATTGTGGCAGAAAACTCAATAGCCACTAGATGGCAACAAAGAGTTTGGGTTCTCTGCATCTCCTGGCAGCCGTTTCTTTGGCGCCATCTATTGATAACTGCGGAGTAGTACATTGTGGAACTGTTGCCAATTTGCCATCTGGATTAGAAAGCGGGTGCACAGGAAGTTGTCACCATGCCCATCCCTGGCGTTGAGCAGAGGTCTCGCACTGAATCTACTATGCCCTCTCTTTCATCCGGACAGGGGCGTAGGCCGTCTTTGCGATAAATTACTTTTAATTTTGTTTTAATTAACTGAAAATAAATCAGCGGGAAGCTGACATTTTTATTATACGTTCAATTTTTTTTGACGCCGCCCAACTCTGACATTTTGTAAAGCAACGCACCATCTAATTCCTGGCTCTTGTTCTCGCTGGCATTTTTAGAAAATAAAAATATTGGGGATGAGTTTGTGTGTGTGTGTGTGTGTGTGTGTGTGTGTGTGTGTGTGTGTGGCTTCACTCCAGGGTTTGCTTTGGAAGTGTGCCCACCGCACAAGGAAAGTGGGCTGGTAGAGAACATTCTGGGGTGTGTGTGAACACGGTATCTACCGGGGGGGAGACGAGAGTTTTATAACCGATTGGGTTTCCCGGAACAAAATGAGCCTTAAAGACAGCCCCTCCCCAGGAGTGTCGTGTACAAGTGAGACCCCTGACATGATCTTAAGATGATTTAGGTGCCCCATCTGACAAGGAGATTTCATACTCCTTTAACTCGAGAAGGCAGAGATCTTACACGGGCCTGCAAGATTTTTACACTGGATTATACGGTAGACACGGATCAGCGGATGTTTGACGCTTCTTAAGGCCAGGAGATTAGCCCTTCGACATTTGGAAGATGAATTTATAGTCCCCAAACACTCAGAGGATGGAAGACTTGCTGTTACTCACAGCTCATGAATGAGTGGCTTCTAAATGCTGAATTATCTATGGGTGTTTACGATGAAATACGGCTGTCTTTTTACTGAAACGGTTCCGTAAAACTTCACGTTCAGCTAGTCCATGATTTTAAACAGTCCATTTAATGACCGTTCAAAGTTACAATGGCACTAAAAAAAAGTGACTTGCCACCGTTGTTCACACAACAGTGGCAGCATCGTCAGGCCTCTCCCCCTCCGGTACGTGTGTCGAGCTGCTGCTGTGCTCGACACTCGCGTGATCAAAATTTGAATGCTTGGCAACGGGTTCATATTTATGACGGTCGCAGTGTCACGGGCAGTAGTGGGTTTCATTTACCTTCACTACCGGTTCGGAACTGTGAGCGTTCGGCGCTTCTGCGCACGCGCAGAGCATCCGTGATGACGTCCAGATGGGTGGGCGGAGCTTCCCACCACCGCCGCTACCAGTTCGCCCGAACTGGTAGAAACCCACCACTGGTCCCAGGGTCATGTGATCTCTTTTTTGCGACCATCTGACAAGCAAAATCAATGGGGAAAACCAGATTCACTTAACAACCATTTGTTGTTAAGCGCAATGATCCACTTAGCAACGGTGGCAAGAAAGATTGTAAAATGAGGCAAAACTCGCTTTATAAAGGCCTCACTTAACGACATAAATTTTACATTGAGGATGACCTGTACGCATCTGAACGAATTCTGGATGTGTGCGCAGATAAGAATTTCATATCCTGTGGCTTCTTTTTCCTTCTTTTTTGTGTTTTGTAATTTTCTTATTTTTTTTCCTCTTCTGTTTTTTGAAAAAAAATTGAATTAACATTGTTGCGTGTCTGTTTGGTGAGAATTGAGGGGATCTAGTTGCCTCTACCATGTTTCCCCGAAAATAAGACCAGGTCTTATATTAATTTCTGCTCCAAAAGCTGCATTAGGTCTTATTTTGGGGGAAATACGGTACTATATGCCTCCGTCTGGCTAATGATCTTAACTGGGGCTTATTTTTGGGGTAGGGCTTACATTACGAGCATCCTGAAAAACCATGCTAGGGCTTATTTTCCGGTTGGGCCTTGTTTTTTCGGGGGGGGGGAAATACGGTATTTATCTCGACCCTTTTTCTCTCTGCAGAACCCCACTTTGTGGGCTCAGCATTCGTCCAGGAGAGCAAAGGCAGCGATATCGGAGATGACGACAAAGTTTACTTCTTCTTCAGCGAGCGAGCGGTGGAATATGATTGCGACATTGACCAGGTGGTAGCCCGAGTGGCTCGGATTTGCAAGGTAGGCAGTGGTGCTTCTCTTTCTGGTGTCCCTCAGGGCTGGAAGGATCTCTGAACAAATCTTGAGGACTGAGTTTTTCTAGAACAATCTTAGGGGAGATGGGAATGGCCTGGGCTAGGATCTGAAAGCTGCGTCCAAAATTCGGATCTTTGGCAACTGCTTCAGATTTATGACGGTTGCAGTGTCCCAGGGTCATGACAACTAGCGTGTATTATGACCATTGTTGTGTCCTGGGGTCACGAGATCAATTTTTGTAGCCTTCCGATAAGCAAAGTCAAGGTGAAAGTCCAGATTCACTTAACACCCGCTGCAAGGAAGGTCGTAAAATGGGGGCAAAACTCACTGAACCAATGTCTCGCTTAACAACCAGAAATGTTGGGCTCAATTGTGGTCGTAAGTCGAGGACTTTCCTGGTAACGTACGGTGATGGTGTCCTACGGCAGTGGTCCCCAACCTTTTTATCTCCGCGGCCCGCTGAGCGCGCGCAGGGGTAGGGGCACGGCCCAGGAGCTTTTGCGCACGGCCCATTGCGCACGGCCCAGGAGCCTTTGCGCTGCAGCGTTCCATGTCCCCCGGCCGCTGCGCGGCCCGGTGCCAGGTACTCCACGGCCCAGCACCGGTCTGCGGACCGGGGGTTGGGGACCACTGTCCTACGGTCTTTCCTCATGTGACTCCCTCTAGAGGTTGGCATGGGAATTGCAGTGATTGGCGCTCCTGGTTGGGCAAGAAAATAGCATCTCAACGCCAGTCGGGCACAGAGGGGAGCTTAAACGCCGTTCTTTTTTTTTTCGGTCGGTGCAGGGCGATGTCGGCGGTGCCCGTACTTTGCAGAAAAGATGGACGACGTTTTTGAAGGCCCGGTTGCTGTGCTCGATTCCGGAGCAGCAGCTGCACTTCAACCGAATCCAGGGGACCTACACGCTGAACGGCGATCACTGGCGCGAAACCAGCTTTTTTGGGGTCTTCCAAGCGCGCTGGTAAGGCCCGGCGTGGTTTTTCAGAGAGCGCAGACTCTTAATAGTGCTGATACGTTTGAAGGTTGGCTGCAGTTGTTGTTGTTTTTAAGTGGGAGACACCGGTAGATTCATTTCCCCTTTTTAAAAAGAAGTGAGCTTGTGCTCCATTAAGGCCGTGAAGGAATCCTTTCTGTGCATCCCACAGAAAGGGTAAAAACCAGGGAGAGTTTGCATCACACTGTCGGGACCTTTTATTCACCATTCTCTGAGATATTCTCCAATATCTCAGGGGCTGCCCCAAAGAAGAGGGAGTCAAGCTCTTCTCCAAAGCACCCGAGGGCAGGACAAGAAGGCAATGGGTGGAAACTCATCAAGGAGAGAAGCAACTTAGAACCAAGGAGAAATTTCCTGACTGTGAGAACAATTAACCAGTGGAACAACTGGCCTCCAGAAATTGTGTGTGTTCCATCACTGGAGGTTTTTAAGAAGATGTTGGATAACCATTTGTCTGAAGTGATGGAGGGTTTCCTGCCTGGGCAGGGGGTTGGACTAGAAGACCTCCAAGGTCCCTTCCAGATTCTATTCTATTCTATTCTATTCTATTCTATTCTATTCTATTCTATTCTATTCTATTCTATTCCTATTCTTCTATTTCTATTCTTCTATTATTTTCGTGTATTCTCTTCTCTTCTATTTTATTATTCTCTTCTCTTCTATTCTTCCATTCTATTCTTCCATTCCATTCCATTCTGTTCCATTCTATTCTATATTTTTTATTCTATTCTATTCTATATTTTCTATTCTATTCCTATTCTTCTATTTTCTATTCTTCTATTCTCTTCTATTATTGTGCATTCTCTTCTCTTCTATTTTATTATTCTCTTCTCTTCTATTCTGCCATTCTATTCTTCCATTCCATTCCATTCTGTTCCATTCTATTCTATATTTTTTATTCTATTCTATTCTATATTTTCTATTCTATTCTATTCTATTCCTATTCTTCTATTTTCTATTCTTCTATTCTCTTCTATTATTGTGCATTCTCTTCTCTTCTATTTTATTATTGTCTTCTATTCTCTTCTTCCATTCTCTTCTTCCATTCCATTCCATTCCATTCCTATTCTTCTATTTCTATTCTTCTATTCTCTTCTATTATTTTCTTGTATTCTCTTCTCTTCTATTTTATTATTCTCTTCTCTTCTATTCTTCCATTCTATTATTCTATTCCTATTCTATCCTATTCCTATTCTTCTACTCTACTCTACTCTCTGCAGAGCCCCTTACTCTACTCTACTCTACTCTACTCTACTCTACTCTACTCTACTCTACTCTACTCTACTCTACTCTACTCTACTCTATTCTCTGCAGAGCCCCTTGTCTCACTTGCATTGATATAACACAGGGCTCCCCAATCCCGCAGGGCCGCAGTCCACTCCCGGGCCTTGAGCTGTTCAGAACCAGGCCCACAGAAGTGATGGGAGAGCGCGTACATGCATTCCCATTTGTGTGAGTAGTGGGTGAACGTGTGTGTGCGTGTACGTGCTCCCATTTGTGCAGGCAGCGTGTGCGTGTGCCTGCCGCTTGTGCAAATGGTGCTGTGTGCTTGCACTCTCGGAATCATCCCCTCCCGCCGGTCGGCAAAGCTGGAAAGTTTGGGGAACTCTTAACAGGAATAAACCTTCTCAAACTTGAACCCTCAACTGCCTCGTTTTCTTTGATTTCCTGCAGGGGAGACGTAGATGTTTCTGCTGTTTGCCAGTACCAGATCCTGGATGTGCAAAAAGTCTTTGAAGGTCCCTACAAGGAATACAGTGAAATTGCTCAGAAGTGGATTCGTTACTCAGACCAGGAACCCATTCCCCGTCCGGGCGCTGTAAGTCCTATGTCCCCACCGAGGCAGGAAACCCACCCGCCCTGCATTGCTAGCTGGAGAATTCTGGGTGTTGAAGTCCATCTTAAAGTGGCCAAGGTTGAAAAACACAACCCTAGATAATCACACTTTGTTGTGGCCTGTTGGCCGCCGGCCCCTCCAGCAGCCGAATCGGAGGAGGAGGAGGAGGCGTGGGAGTCAGGGCCAGCATCAAGGCAACCTGAGAGCTCCGAGGGGGAAGAGGGAATGGAGCTGGCAGAGAGAGAGTAACAGAGGAGGAGCCTGGGCCGGCCGTCAGCCCTCAGATGGAGAGTCAACAGCCTCCAGGTCTGGAGGTGGCTGATGAGGAAGAGGAGGAACAGCTGGGTCCAGTGTCTGACATGCAGATGCGCAGAAGGCAGAGGAGAGGAGAACAGTGGAAATCTATGGGCCGGTCCTCGGGATGGAAGAGCCACTACTGCTAGCAAAGCCTAGATCTGGGGGATAAAAGACGGGGGACGGAGATGAATAGATGTGGCAGACAACTATTCACCTCCTTGGCGGACAGACTTGTTAGCCTGCGCTGAGAGAGAAACTTTTTGCTGGGGCTCCTAATAACGGGAATATTTGAGTTAACTGCAGAGGGTTTGTTGTGTTTGGAGAGCTGGGTCAGGACCCACTTCTTCTGGCCCATCCCTGTCAGGGAAACCCCTCCTCTTGAACTGACAAATTTTTGCTAAGTTTCCGTACGTGAAGCTCTAATGTAAATCCTGCTCCTATTGTCTTTTTTTGGTTATTCCAGTGTATCACGGATTGGCACCGGTACAACAGTTTCTCCACTTCTCTGGAGCTCCCAGACAACACCCTGAATTTTGCCAAGAAGCATCCTCTGATGGATAAGGCCGTGCCCCCCCAGGGCAACCAGCCTTTGCTGGTCAAGAAGGATGCCAACTTCACCCAGCTCGTGGTGGAAAGAGTTCACGGGTTGGATGGCAAACCGTACGAAGTGCTGTACATCGGGACAGGTATGGGCGGAGGGAAGTCAGAAAGAGGTCAAAATTGCGGTGGTGTCCACATAACAGGGGCCTTGGTAGTACAGTGGTCTAAAGCACCCTGTTCTTAAGACCAGCTGCCTGCAATTACTGCAGGTTCGAATCTCGCCAGGCTCAAGGTCGACTCAGCCTTCCATCCTTTCTAAGGTAGGTAAAATGAGGACCCAGTTTGTGGGGGCAATAAGCTGACTTTGTATAAATATACAAAAGGATGAAGGCTATTGCATTGTAAGCCACGCTGAGTCTCCGGAGAAGGGCGGCATATAAATCAATTTAAAAAAAAAAAAAAAAGTGTCTCGCTGGGTCAAAAGTTTTGGCAGCTACATTTTGCTGCATGATCCATTTCTAACCGTAGTTATTTCATCAAGAGCCAGTTTGACACAGTGGTTAAAGGGAAGGGGATAGAAACCAGATGATCACGAGTGCCGAGAAGAGCAACCAAGAGGATTAGGGGACTGGAGGCTAAAACATAAAAAGAACAATTGCAGGAACTGGGTATGTCTATTTTAATGAAGAGAAGGACCAGGGGAGACATGAGAGCAGTCTTCCAATATCTCAGGGGCTGCTCCAAAGAAGAGGGAGTCAAGCTATTCTCCAAAGCACCTGAAGGCAGGACAAGAAGCAACGGGTGGAAACTTATCAAGGAGAGAAGCAGCTTAGAACTAAGGAGAAATTTCCCGACAGAACAATTAATAAGTGGAACAACCTGCCTCCAGAAGTTGTGAATGCTCCAACACTGGAAGTTTTTAAGAAGAGATTGGACAGCCATTTGTCTGAAATGGTATAGAGCAGTGATGGCTAACCTTTTTGCAGTCGCATGCCAAAGCGGGGGGAGTGCAGGGGGGGTCAGGCGTGTGTGTGCCCACATCCATAATTCAATGTCCCCCAACCCCCGTGCATTCACGTGTGATCCCCCCATGCTCCCCCGCACATGTGCGCACGACACACACACACACACACACACATACACACACACATTTTTGGGCCTAGCAGGCCTACCTGAAGCCTCCAGAGACAGGAAACGGCCTGTTTCCAGACTTCCGGTAGGCCCGTTTTTCACCCTCCCCAGGTTCAGGAGGCTTTCCTGGAGCCTGGGGAGGGCAAAAAGGCCCCACCCCACCCCCCGGAGGCTAGAAACGGTTCGTTTCCCGACTTCTGGTGGGCCCGGCAGGCCTGTTTTTCGCCCTCCCCAGGCTCCAGAAGCTTTCCTGGAGCCTGGGGAGGGTGAAAACAGCCTCCCCCACCCCCCCGGAGGCGCTCTGGAGGCCAAAAGCGCCCTCCCAGAGCCTCCGCACAAGCCCGGTACTTATCTGGCATCCAAAACGAGCTGTGTGGAGACTCCTGGGAGGGGAGGGGCAGCAGGGCCAGATGAAAATCAGCTGGAGCTGACCTTGGGCATGTGATACTGGACTGGGCCCTCAATCCAGGCAGATAAAAGCAAAACATTTCTAAAAGTCCTGCCAAGAAGACTGAATGGATTTCTCCTTATACAGGCAGTCCTTGACTTATGACCACAATTGAGCTCAAAATTTCTGTTGCTAAGCGAGACAGCCGTTAAGTGAGTTTCGCCCCCTTTTGCATCATTTCTTGCCACGGTGGTTAAGCCTGAATCAATGCAGCTGTTAAGTTAGTGACACCAACTGTCATCGGCAGGAGTCGAAAACCAACTCAAAAGCACAAAACGAGGAAGTCATTTTGTGCCGTCGCACCCTGGGCACACACGAGCCTTTTTATGTTAGCGTTTAAGTGATACTTTTCCCCGTTTCCCCTAAAACAACAACTGCCGACTCTCTCATAAAAGTTAATCGGAAAAAATAGTTTGCATTATCCTGCCAGGCGCCGGCAGATATTTTCCCTTCAGTTCTGCTAGTTAAAAATTGATCAGAGGCAGGAGACAAATTTTTAAGGAGGGTTCGTGGGACGGACGAGAAGCCCTTTTCTCCTGTTTGTCAACCCAGTGCAAAATGCCCCTTTGGAGACCGAGCTCTTCTCCTCTCCCGTTTTTATTATTAGCAATTTCAAAAGTGAGTAATTCACAACTCTCTTCATCAAGGAGCATTTTCAGTCGGCGGCAGCGCTGTCTTTAATTGCTTCTTCTAACCACTTAGCTGATTATTATTTTTTTTTAATAAACAAATCCTTCTTTTGATGCGTTCAGCAGAAAGTGATTAAAGCCCCAAAAAGAACAGCAAAAGCAAAGAAGTAAAAAAAATAAAATAAAAAAAAAATTGCAATAACCCCAACAGCTCATTTGAAACGCGGGCCTCCTGCGTTTCATCTAGCTGGACTGCAAAAACCGCCGTCTCTTTAATTGAAGCCAGCCTAGATTAAGTCTGGCGGGCAGTGCAATAATTATGACGGACGCTCGGATGCAGGGAAGCTGAACTGCCTTCATCTGGAGGGATGGAGGCACGCTAAGTTGCCATTTATGGTTTGGGAATTGGACACATCTGGCAAGAGAGGCTGTTTGTTTACTCAAAGCGTTTAAATGGCCATCCGACTCTCAAACTGTGCAATTTTAAAATTGTCCTGCGTTCTCTGTTTCGGAAGCCATGCCTCTCTTAGCTGGTCGAATTTGGAAGGCGGCACCCGGCTGGGTCCAAGTGGTAGCTAATGCCTTAATTTGGGGGAGGTGAGGTGATACCACCTGCCCTGAAGGAAGTGATGGTGGGGCTCCTTTCTCAAGAGGCCATCCTTGGACTCTCAACAAGGTTGCATAACTTTGGCCCACTTTTTAAACGTTTCCTTTTTTAAAGAAGGGGTTTTTTTTTAAACAGATTAAAAGAGTTGGAAGGGACCTTGTAGGTCATCTAGTCCAACCCCCCACCCAAGCAGGAGACCCTACACCATTTCTGACTGATGGCAGTCCAGTCTCTTCTTGAAAGCTTCCAGGGATGAAGCTCTCACAACTTCTGAAGGCAACTTCTGTTCCATGGGTTGATTGTTCTCACTGTCAGGAAATTCCTCCTTTATTTCCAGGTTGAATCTCTCCTTGATCAGTTTCCATCCATTATTCCTTGTCTGGCCTTCAGGTGCCTTGGAAAATAGCTTGACCCCCTTCCTCCTCTCTGTGGCAGCCCCTCAAAAATTGGAACTCTGCTATCCTGTCTCCCCTGGTCCTTCTCTTCACTAGACGAGCCAGGCTCAGTTCCTGCAACCATTCTTCATGTTTTAGTCGCCAAGTCTTTGATCATCTTAGATAGATTCAGATTAACAGAGTTGGAAGGGACCTTGTAGGTCATCTAGTCCAACCCCCCACCCAAGCAGGAGACCCTACACCATTTCTGACCGATGGCAGTCCAGTCTCTTCTCGAAAGCTTCCAGTGATGAAGCTCTCACAACTTCTGAAGGCAACTTCTGTTCCATGGGTTGATTGTTCTCACTGTCAGGAAATTCCTCCTTTATTTCCAGGTTGAATCTCTCCTTGATCAGTTTCCATCCATTATTCCTTGTCTGGCCTTCGGCTGCTTTGGAGACTAGGTTGTTGAGAGGGTGATTGGCACTCCGATGCCAAAGGCCCTGAAGGAAGCAAATTATCTAGACTCTTTTCAGGCTGGGGTGCCATACTGAGATGGCATTAGTTACACTTGTGGACAATCTCTGGAGGGATCAGGATTATATTGGTGCAATTATCCTGGTCGCTCATAGATCTCTCATTGGCTTTTTGGTACCATCAAATGTGGTCTCCTTCTGGACCTGCTCGGGAGATTAGAAGTGGGAGGCACTTGCTTTGCAGTGGTTCTCTTCCTTTCCCCATGCTAAGTTCCAGTGGGTTTTGGTGGGGAGGAGAGAGATCCAGCCTTAGATTCCTGCTCTGCAGTCAAGTGATCCTATTGACTCAGTGCCTGGAGATGTGAGGCTTTAGACGGGAAGGAACCCGCCTTTGACTCAACCCTAGCAGAAGAGAGTTGCTTTGAGGTTTTGGTCCCTTGAGGTCTGCTGATGTGTCATCTTTGACTCTCAGAGAGGTTGTTACATCCCTGGACAGAGTTGGTACACAGTTTGGGAGTTCTCCTTGGGGCTGTTTTGGTCCGCCGGAGCTGGCAGCAGAATCGGACAGTGAGGAGTCTGGGGAGGAACATGGGCTAGTCCTGGAGTCTGGGGAAGGCTCGGATGAGGGCTGTGCATCAGAGGCAGTGATGGGGCCTGGGCCATCTGGGAGTTATGTGCTGACTCCGGAGCCTCCAGAGTCTGACGTCAGTGAGGCAGAGGAACAGGGGGAGCCTGTTCCCAGTATGTGCATGCGCAGAGCTGCCAGAAGGAAGAGCAGCTAAAGCAAAGGGACAACTCAGGAGTAAGGCTTGGAGATGATTGGCCCCTCCCATAAGACATAAAGGAGGAGCAAAGGCATGTGAGCCTTTGCAGGAAGCAACTTTGTTCATGCTGGTTTGTTTAAATTCTGAAGCTCTGTTTTGACTCTGTGCTCCGTGTAGCGTTGCAAAGCTAATTGACAATTAGGTCTTTGGCAGCATGTCAAGGGAGATAAAGGTGGGTGCTTATCAGCCTTATCCCAAAGGACTGTGGCAGACTTCTGTTGGACTCTTTACAAACTGCTTGGGACTCATTAGGGGCTGTGAATGAACAGAATTCACAGCTGTTGAAATAAAAAGAGGGGTTTGGGGACTAATTGTGTGCTTTTTACTATCTCAGGGAGCTAGGTCAGAACAGGGGTTCATGCTCAAAGAGCAGGTGGTAGCCATGGCAAGAGGGTTTTTTACATGGTTTATGTGCCAATTGCCCCCAGACTGGGGGGCCCTGCTCACAATCACTCGTGCCTTGGTCACTTCCTGACATGCTATATACATGTCTGGAAAGACCTTCTGAAATTGCAACTGGTCCAGAATGTGGCAGTTAGCTCAGTGTTTGGGTGTTCCTTGATTTATTCACGTCACACTGCAGTTGCGCCAGCTGCACCGCCTCCTCGGTTTCTTTCTGGGTGCAATTCACGGGGCTGATGGTCATCCTTAAAACTCTATAGGACCAGCTTGTTTGTGAGACCACCTCTTCCTGAGGAGGCACCTGCCCTTCATTAAAAGCATTTTCAAAACAAAAAATGAGATGAGACAGGGAAGTGTTCTGTCCCCGTACCAAGCACACACACAACCAGCCAGCCGAGGGTTAAATAAACTCTTCAAACACACAACGTCAGTGATAAGGAACTTGGCAGCAACTCCGTGGCTGCCTGCCAAGTGCTTTTACTCCGATAACACAGACAAAAATACACACAGTTTGAATAGTCCAGTTCGTAATTAAATCCACAGCAAAATAGGTGTTGTGTCCGAAGGTGCAAAGTGCTTCGCCAGAGATTAGCTTTGTCCGTCACAGAGTCGGAATGGCCACCACACTCCCTTTTATAGCCTGTGGGGTGTGGTCCAGTGATTCAGCTAATCTCTGGCACGCCTTCCCCTCTGCTGCGCACGTTTCTCCCTGCGCCTCTGGCGAGGGTCCAGCCAGCACTTATTTTCCTCGTCGCTGTCCACCTGTGGCTGCGGGGACGTGCTTGGCTCTGAGCCTATCGTTTGGCCTTCGGTGTCCTCCGGAGGCATTGCCAGAGAGGAGGGTCCTGGAGAGGGAGGCCTGGCCGTCTCCTCTCCTTCATCTTCGGAGCCTTCTTCCTCCGTTAAGATAGGCTCGGAGGACGGAGCCACAACAGGAAGCGGTCAGATCTAAGGACAGCAAATGGTTTCCGTATCGTTTCCCCTTGTGGCTTGTCTTCTGCTAAGTCAAAACTTGGTCCAGCTAGTTCCCAGCAATGACTAGGAGTCATCCCTGAACTAGTTCTGCCTTTTTGGAGATGCTGGGATTGACATATGCAAAGCTGGTGTTTTCCCACCAAGCTATGAACTCTCCTAAGGAGGGGAAGGTTCTTGCAGTCACTGAATTGAAAAACCTGCTCTGATTTATTTTTTTGTAGAGAACGGTTGGTTGCACAAAGCGGTGGCCTTGCCTTCAGGTGTCCATCTCATAGAAGAACTGCAAGTTTTTGAGGAAGCCCAACCCATCAAGAGCCTTGTCTTATCAGTGCCGAAGGTAAGAAAGGTCCAGAGATGGTGAATTCTAAAGCTTTCCAGAATTCTTAAGTCTTTGGCCACCCTGTTTGCGAAGAATCGGAAGGCCTACTGCCATGGGGGAAAACAGGTGGGGCTCAGGAGGGAGCTGGCAGGCTGACCTGGGCACAGAGATGCCATGGCGCATGTGCCATGAGTTTTATTGCATCAGGAAGTAGGAATTCGGAGGCTGCGTTTGTGTGACAGTGCTTTCAGACACATCCCTGGGGTGTTATGGTGGGCCTCTGTAGACACTCCTAGGGAAAATTGATACCTGGGATAAAGTTGACATTTCAGATAGTACTGATGCGTCCATCCCAGGGCTGTCCTCACCAACCCAACCCAGAATAAATGCGGCAGCTTAAAGCCACTATCTTCTATCTGATAATTGGTATGCAAAGGCGCCTGTCGGTGATAAGGATCTGGCAGAACAAAAGCCATCGAAGAAGAGGAGAAAGTTACTCGTCAGGAACTGGGAAGGCGCGGCATAGCGGAGAGGCCCAGATTTGCAGACTATGCTGAGCCCGAGGCCAAGGTGGCTTACCAGAATGTCTGGGTTTCCCCTCACATGGCTGCACCCAAGTGAATCAGCTGGTTTAGTGTGATGGTTTGGGTCACCCAACAGGCTAAGGCACTGTCTGGGTGTCCGCGTTCCAAATAACGCACCCATTGAAAGCAGAACTCTTGAGGCAGGTAGATTCCTCAAAAAGCCATTTATTGGATACGTCGTATCGGCACAAGTGGTAAAAGCCAACTCTGAAAGTCCCCGCGGGTTTCACCTCTTTAAAAAGTAAACGTTCCCCCTTCCCGTCATTGGTCATATTGTCCAATATGACCGGGAAGAGTGTTAGCAGGTTGCCTGGTTACTTCACTCCTCCTCTTCTCTGCCACTTGTCGGAGTGACCTTGGTTCCCGCAAAAGAACTTTTTTTATTTTGACGGCCAAGCCGAGCTATCTAAAATTCCCACCTCCCTTTCTCCCCCCCTTCGCTTTGTGGCAACCACGAAGCCTCAAAGATGGCCTCAGGCAGGCACACTTCAGGGTTGATACTGGGTTTGCAAAGGACATTTATTTATTTGTTTGTTTGTTTGTTTGTTCATTCATTCAGTCATTAAGCAAGGACAACCTGTAACTCTTCTGTTTTCAGAGAGTCCTCTTTATCGGCTCCAACACACAAGTCATCCAGGTCCCCGTGGCCAATTGCAGCAAGTACAAGACGTGCTCGGACTGTATTCTTGCCAAGGATCCTTACTGTGCTTGGACTTGGAACGGAAGTCGCTGCGTCCGGATTGATGCATACGATGGGTAAGATGCAAAGGGGCACCTGGGGCACTTTACAGAGCCTTTTTGCTCCCTGTAATCATAAGATCTAGAAACCTGGTCTTTCTAAATAAGGCTTGTTAACCTTTGAATGCTAAATAGTGCATTCAAACAGGGAACTTGTACCTGTGAGTTTCAGCTGCCACCTTACGCTTGCTTGTACTCAGCTACTATGGGGTGACAGACTGCCATGAACTGTGGGGAGGGGGGATGTTTGGGTGGGTGACAGCCATGAATTGTGAAGAGGGGGGAAATGCTTGGGTGGGTGACAGACTCCCATGAGCTGTGTGAAGGGGGGAATGCTTGGGGAAATGAAAGTAACTGCTGCATCTCCTTGAGATGCTGCCTCAAGGTCACTCAGCTGGGAAAAGGAGGGGGCCACATACCAAACTACTCTTGGACTGACGAAAACAGTAGTTATTGCAGCCAATGCAATATATTTGATCTCTAATAAACTATACCTTTCTCAACAAATGGAGGCAAGGATCGTTTTTATTCAGAGTTGTGGCAGCTCCGACAGCGAGTTTGGGTTTGGTCCTTTTCTTTCTAATCCTTACATCGGTGTTTTTCAACCTTGGCCACTTTAAGATACATGCACTTCAGCTCCCAGAATTCCCCAGCTAGCACTGCCTGGGGAATTCTGGGAGCTGAAGTCCACGCGTCTTCAAGCACCCAAGGTTGAGAAACATTGCCTTAAATGATTCCTCAGGGCTTGTTGCCTACCCTTGTTCTTTTTCTCACACGCCCCAAATCATACGACGAATGTGTTTTTCGCTTTTACAGGACCTCAATATTGTTCCAAGATTTGGGGATGGAGCCCAAGATGTGTAACCCCTTGCGTTCTACCAGACCAGGTCAGTCCTCCGAACAAATGTCAACCCTTTGGGCAGTGGTGAAATCCAATTTTTTTTTTACTACCGGTTCTGTGGGCGTGGCTTGGTGGGCATGGCAGGGGAAGGATACTGCAAAATCTCCATTCCCTCCCCACTCCTGGGGGAAGGACATTGCAAAATCTCCATTCCCTCCCCACTCCTGGGGGAAGGACATTGCAAAATCTCCATTCCCTCCCCACTCCTGGGGGAAGGATATTGCAAAATCCCCATTCCCTCCCCACTCCTGGGGGAAGGATATTGCAAAATCCCCATTCCCTCCCCACTCCTGGGGGAAGGATATTGCAAAATCCCCATTCCCTCCCCACTCCTGGTGGAAGGATATTGCAAAATCTCCATTCCCTCCCCACTCCTGGGGGAAGGATATTGCAAAATCTCCATTCCCTCCCCACTCCTGGGGGAAGGACATTGCAAAATCTCCATTCCCTCCCCACTCCTGGGGGAAGGATATTGCAAAATCCCCATTCCCTCCCCACTCCTGGGGGAAGGATATTGCAAAATCCCCATTCCCTCCCCACTCCTGGTGGAAGGATATTGCAAAATTCCCATTCCCTCTCCACTCCTGGGGGAAGGATATTGCAAAATCCCCATTCCCTCCCCACTCCTGGGGGAAGGATATTGCAAAATCCCCATTCCCTCCCCACTCCTGGGGGAAGGATATTCCAAAATCTCCATTCCCACCCCACTCGGGGGCCAGCCAGAGGTGGTATTTGCCGGTTCTCTGAACTACTCAAAATTTCCGCTGCCGGTTTGCTGAACTGCTCAAAATTTCCGCTACAGGTTCTCCAGAACCTGCTGGATTTCACCCCTGCCCTTGGCTGATTTTCAGCGCTCTCTCCTCTTTGATTGCGTGTGCGGGCACGCGAGTTTTATGCCTATTGACTTGAGTGTCCTGAAATAAAACCCTGAAGCTCTTATCGACACAATGGCGGCCTTTTGAAAAAGCCAGCTCAAGGATGGCGATGAAGATGGGCTTTTGAGTCGGAACACTTATTTTTTTTAAAAAAAAAAATATTGAGAAACCCCCAGTATTTATATCTAGAAGTCTAGGATTTATCCACACAAAACAAAACGGTGCAGTTTGTTGTCTGAACAGTTCTGCGTGGTTGGAAGGTAGGAAGAAGAGTGGTTAGAGGTCCTCGGCTTGTCTGGCGGAGCGAGTGAGTCAAAATGAACTCTGGGCAGGATCAAAAGTGTCGCCGCTCGTGCAGGCAGCCCTGTGATTGCCACCGCTTTCTCACAGCGGCTGGGTGCTCGTGGCAGACAATACCGCATAGTATTACCTGCGCATCAAACGCGAGCTGCAGGCTCATACCTCATAAACTAGAGAACAGGAACGTGCGCCACATTCTTAGCAACTAGCAACCCTGCAGCGCAGGCTTCGGGGGCTGCTGTGAGTTTTGATTTGTCTCTCTCTCTGTCTCTCCCTCCCTTCCTCTCTCTCTCTCTCTTTTCCTCTCAATCTCTTTCTCTCTCTCCCTCCCTGTCTCGCTCTCTCTTCCTCTCTCTCAATCTTTTTCTCTTTCTTTCTCTCTCTCTCTCATTCTCTCTCTCCCTCCCTGTCTCTCTCCCTCTCAATCTCTCTTTCTCTCTCTCTCTCTCCCTCCCTGTCTCTCTCCCTCTCAATCTCTCTTTCTCTCAATCTCTTTTTCTCTTTCAATCTCTTTTCCTCTTTCTTTCTCTCAATCTCTCTCTCTCTCAATCTTTCTCTCTCTCCCTCTGTCTCTCTTCCTCTGTCTCTCTCTTTCTCTCTCAATCTTTTTCTTTCTTTCTCTCCCTTTCTTTCTCTCTCTCATTCTTTCTCTCTCTCCCTCTCAATCTCCCTTTCTCTTTCAATCTCTTTTCCTCTTTCTTTCTCTCAATCTCTCTCTCTCTCAATCTTTCTCTCTCTCCCTCTGTCTCTCTTCCTCTGTCTCTCTCTTTCTCTCTCAATCTTTTTCTTTCTTTCTCTCTCTTTCTTTCTCTCTCTCAATCTTTCTCTCTCTCCCTCCCTGTCTCTTTGTCTCTCTTCCTCTCAGTCTCTCTCTTTCTCTCAATCGCTTTTCCTCTTTCTCTCTCTCAATCTCTTTTTCTCTCAATTTCTGTCTCTCTCTCTCAGTCTTTCTCTCCCTCCCTGTCTCTGTCTCTCTTCCTCTCAGTCTCTCTCTTTCTCTCTCAATCTGCTTCTCTCTCTCAATCTCTTTTCCTCTTTCTTTTAATCTTTCTCTCTCTCTCCTCCTCAATTTCTCTTAATCTTTCTTTTTTTTTCTTTTTTTTTAATTTGATTTATATGCCGCCCTTCTCCAGAGACTCAGGGCGGCTTACAATGCATTAAGCAATAGCCTTCATCCTTTTGTATATTTATACAAAGTCAGCTTATTGCCCCCATAATCTGGGTCCTCAATTTACCTACCTTAGAAAGGATGGAAGGCTGAGTCAACCTTGAGCCTTGGAGAGATTCGAACCAGCAGAAATTGCAGGCAGCTGTGTTAATAACAGGGTGCACTAAACCACTGTACTATCAAGGCTCTCTCCCTCCCTGTCTCTCTTCCTCTCAATCTCTCTCTTTCTCTCTCAATCTTTTCTCTCCCCCTCTCAATCTCTCTCTTTCTTTCTCAATCTCTTTCTCTCTCTTCCTCTCTCTCTTTCTCTCTCAATCTCTCTCAATCTCTTTTTCTATCTATCTATCTATCTATCTATCTATTTATCTATCTATCTTATCTATCTATCTATCTATCTATCTATCTATCTATCTATCTATCTATCTAGCTATCTATCTATCTATCTATCTTTGTCTCCCTCCCTCCCTTTTTTTAAAGTTCCGTTTTCCATTTGCAGATGTGCATTGAATCTTTTATCCTTGCATATTTGAAGTAGGTTTTTTTTTAAAAAAGGAAGGCAATTGTTTTGTCTCCCAGCTCCTTGGGGGAAAGAAGCATCCCTTCCATCATCCTGTATTCTGTTTGTCAGCCTGTCTTCCTCTTAAATGCATTGCTTTGTTTATTGCAAGTAGTTTTAGGACCCTTCAATCATCTGACTCTAAACGGGTGCCGACAAAACATACTGTTTGTAGCAGTGTAGTAAAGCAAAGTTACTATACCCAGAATATGAAATAATAATAATAGGACTCCTCAATAGGTGGATAAAAATGCCAAATCCAGTCTGAACATCTGGCCAAGTGTGCAACGAATAATAATAATAATAACAACAACAACAACAATAACAACTACTGCTACAACTGTGGCAAAAGAAAGCCAAGATAACACCAATCACAGGCACCTTGGAAACAATCCCAAAACAGCTGAAGCAACACTTTGAGCAAAATCAGCATTGACAAAATCACCATCAGTCAATTGCAAAAGGCAGCTTTACTTAGAACAGCTTACATCCTGCGACGAGATCTTTAACACCACCACACATTCCACATCAGCCTATCCCACGTCTTTGGGATAGGCAAGTCAGGGACGACCTGCAGTTTCAGAGTGCACGGAATATAACATATTTTATATATTTTATATAACAGATTTATATGTTATATAAATATAGCTCCATCAGTGGAGCTGATAAATACCCGCAAAAATATGTTACATTCAACAGAGCATGGAAACAATAATTGCTCCGAAGCGCTATCTGTCGGAGAAACGAACAGATGCTGGAGGGAAACAAGCATCACAAGGACGGGTGGGAACAATTGTTGTACGTTCCGTGAGCGCAGCAGTTGTTGCGTTGTCGGCGCAGATGCGGCCCAGCCTTCTCCCTTTAGCGTTTACACGCTGTCGCCTACATCTTCCGTGGGAGCCGGGTGGGAGGCGCGCTGGAGGTGATCCGCTGCTCAGCCACGATGGGATTGAAGACTTTGTCTGAATGGAGTCCCGGTGCTTATGGGAACAGACAGCAGCTGTTGCCTTTTCTTCCTTGTTCGTGGGACAGGAGGGTTTATTGCCTCCGGTCTCAAATTGCAAAGCCCCATGTGTTAAATCCTTGTAGACAAGAAACGTGGTCCGAGCGTGGAAAGCTGCTGGTGCATATTTTGAAGCGGTTCCCAGCTCTGGGAGCCGCGTTCGCTTGTGGTAGGAAAGAACAGCGGAATAATAAAAATAATTAAAACTGACAGAGACGTGCAGAAGAGCAAATGGGATTCCTTCTCAGAAATGGGGATGCTTGGAAAAGGAGGTCTAATTCATCTGCATTCTCTCTGGCTGGGCTAAAGGACATCAGAGCTGGATTCAAAGAGGAAAGGGAAGGGAAAGGAAAGGAAGGAGGGAAGGAGGAAGGGAAAGGGAAGGAAGGAGGGAAGGGAAGGAAAGGAAGGAGGGAAGGAGGAAGGAAAGGAAGGAGGGAAGAAGGAAAGGAAGGAAAGGAGGAAGGGAAGGAAAGGAAAAGGAGAAGGGAAGGAGGAAGGGAAGAGAAAGGAAAGGAGGGAGGGAGGGAGGGGAAAGGGAAGGAAAGGAGGAAGGGAAAGGGAAGGAAAGGAAAGGAGAAAGGGAAAGGGAAGAAAAGGAAAGGAAGAGAAGAGAAAGGAAAGGGAAGGAAAGGAAGGGAAGGAGGGGAAAGGGAAGGAAAGGAGGAAGGGAAAGGGAAGGAAAGGAAAGGAGAAAGGGAAAGGGAAGGAAGAGAAGAGAAAGGAAAGGGAAGGGAAGGAAAGGAAAAGGAGAAGGGAAGGAGGAAGGGAAGAGAAAGGAAAGGAAGGAGGGAGGGAGGGGAAAGGGAAGGAAAGGAGGAAGGGAAAGGGAAGGAAAGGAAAGGAGAAAGGGAAAGGGAAGGAAAGGAAGAGAAGAGAAAGGAAAGGGAAGGAAAGGAAGGGAAGGAAAGGAGGAAGGGAAAGGGAAGGAAAGGAAAGGAGAAAGGGAAAGGGAAGGAAGAGAAGAGAAAGGAAAGGGAAGGGAAGGAAAGGAGGAAGGGAAGGAAAGGAAAGGGAGAAGGAAAGGAGGAAGACAAGAAATAACGGTTGGAAACTAACCAAAGAGAGAAGCAACCTGGAATTAAGGAGAAACTTCCTGATGGTGAGGACAATTAACCAGTGGAACAGCTTGCCACCCGTAGTTGTGGGCGCTCCGTCACTGGAGGTTTTCAAAAAGAGACTAGACAGCCACTATCTGAAATAGTACAGGTTCTCCTGCTTGAGCAGGGGGCTGGACTAGAAGGCCTCTAAGGTTCCTTCCAGCACTACTGTATTCTAAAATTCTATTCATACAACATGCTTACAAATATATACAACTCAGGCTTCCAGGCCCTCCCAGGAGTCCCCACGCAGCCCGTTTTGGATGCAGGTAAATGCAGGGCACACATGGAAGTTTGGGAAGGTGAAAAATAGGGCCTACTGGAAGTTCGAGAGCCTCCAGAGCCTGGGGAGGCCGTTTTCACCCTCCCGGAGGCTTGAGAAAAGCCTCTGGTGCCTGGGGAGGGCAAAAACGCCCCCCACCCGCCCCGTGGTGCAGGAAGCCAACTAGGCCACGCCCACCATGGCCACACCCACCAGCATTTGGGCAGAGATCCTCTTGCTAAAATTTTTGAAGCCCACCCATGAAAAAAGGGGATGCATTTCCCCCCACTATGCAGACCCCCCCCCCCGCCGAACTTGCCGCGGGTCATTTTGAGAGAGAGAGATTTTAACTGATCCTAGCTTATCCTAGACCATAAGAATAATCTCTCCTTTTTTGTTGTCACAACAAGCCATTCAAGTGATGTAATGGGATCAGGCGTGGCAGGATAATTGATTACGGTTGGGCAATTTAATTGTGCAAGTTTCCAGAGCTCTAAAAGGCATTTAAGTGTACAATGGTTCAGCGGTACAAATCATTTGCCATAACAACAAATATCCCTGCTTATTTAAATCTACACTACCCTGAGATCATAATTCACCAGGAAAGTATTTTCATGTTTATGGCTCTGCACCGCAGCAACTGCACCCACTCAAGGGAGGCACGAAGCCCTTGGAGACAAAAGAATTGTTACTAAGATCAAACTCGGTTTTGCCACCTTCCCTGACCCATCAAAGTACGACGTTTGTGACCTCAGGATATTTTTTTTTAAAGTTTTTTTTTATTAATCATTCAAAATTAAAAACATCGGACATAGATATGACATCACTGGTTCTAAATCCATCTTCCAACACTTTAAACTAATACAAATTATGTTAAACTTAATATTATAATTCTTTAACCTTATACGTTATTTATACATAACATCATACTAACAATCTATATCATATTTCTACACAATTATGCATACTTGTCTATTAATCTATACCCAGTGGTGGGTTGCTCCCGGTTCGCACCGGTTCGCAAGAACCGGTAGTAAAAATTTGTAGTAGTTCGGAGAAGCGGTAATAACATTGGCTGGTCACGCCCCCCCCGAACCGGTCCCCGGCCCGGTTGCCGCTCGCTTACCCCGCCGACCTCATCAGAGGCTTTTTTTTTTTTTTTACTTTTAAAAGCATTTTTTCTACAACCTCTTCAGCCAAAAAAATGCTTTTAAAAGTTATAAAAAAAAACCCCTCTAATGATCGCACGGCTCAGCTGGGATCGTCAGAGGCTTTTAAAAGCATTTTTTTCTACAACCTCTTCAGCCGAAGAGGCTGTAGGAAAAAAAATGCCTTTAAAAGCCTCTGGCGATCCCAGCTGAGTTGCCTGATCGTCAGAGACTTTTAAAAGCCATTTTTTTTTTGCAACCTCTTAAGGTTGTAGAAAAAATGCTTTTAAAAGTTTTTTTTTAAAAAAAGTTGGCCACGCCCACCCAGTCACATTACCCCACCAAGCCATGCCCACAAAATAAGCCACACCCACAGTAAAAAAATTTAGAACCCACCCCTGTCTATACCTGTACCTATTTATGCAATTTACATACATATTTTATTTTAATTTTTATTGTTGAAAAATTATGATACAATTCCACCTTTCCGGTGTCATGGTGTTAATAAACATATAGCTTATACATATACATCATATTTACATATTATTTACATGGTATTTCCTAATTATCTTAACTTGGAAAAAGTACTACTCGTAGGGGTTCTTACTTATAACATATTCCATTTTCTTCCTACTACCTGTAGTACAGCTTGTTTCAATAATTTACATACATATTTATACGTCATAACGTATATATTTCTCATCCAACACTACACCCTTGTCTCGGCTATCCTCCTTTTGTTTAGCCATTCGTAAAAAAATTTCCAGATTATATAGTACTGTGTTTCACATTTATCCTTGAACTCCAAGTTTGAGGTCTTGGAGGTCCTGGTTTGTGACCTCAGGATTGTTCACGAGGCCATATATAACTCAGTGGCCATCTGTGCAGCCTCTTTTTTTTTTTTTTTTTTTTTTTTTGAGAATGGACCCGAATCTGTAATTTTTTCAACATGACCCAAAATATGTGTTTTTCAATATGGCTGTACACCACCCTGAGTCCTTTGGAGAAGGGCGGTATAGAAGTCCAATAAACATAAACATAAACGAAAGGAGAAACTTTTAAAAATTCTAGAGATCATCTAAATCTGGAGACTGGGTGGTCAGAAGGAATAACTACCGTATTTTTCGGAGTATAAGACACACCGGAGTATAAAATGCATCTACCTTTTTTGGTGAGGAAACAAAGAAAAAGAAATCTCCCTCTGCCTGTGTCTCTGAGCAATTTTGTCTCTTTGCAGCAAACAGCAAACAGCCTGCTTTACTTTCAGTTTCGTTTTCAGCATAGCTTGATTAGCACAAGGGGGAAAAAAAAATCTGCTCCAGCAATTTTCTTGCCTGCAGCAGAGCCCTGCACAAAACAGCTGAGAGCAAATCAGCTGAGAGTCGGGAGGCCGATCCAATCAACTTGTGCTAATTAGGCTGTGCTGAAGCTGAAAGGAACTTTTTTCTTGCTGTCTGCTTGAAAGGAGGTAAGGGCTGCAAGGCAGAGGCCGAAGGGTGGGGGCCAGTGGGTGGGCGGGGCTACATTCGGTGTATAAGACGCACCTAAATTTTCACCCCCTTTTAGGGGGGGAAAAAGGTGCGTCTTATACTCCGAAAAATACGGTAACTTGGAGGAACAGGAAGAAGAGTTGCAACCAAGACAATCACCAGATAAAAGAAAACAGGCTAGGGCAGAAATGTAATTTGAGAAAGCAGACGAAACCTTCCTTAATTCTCCTGAAGATAAGAGGTGGGGGCGGTGAAGCACGTTGAGACTTGCAAGATTCTGTTACTGTAATTCAGGGGTGTCAAACTGGATTTCTTCGAGGGCCGGATCAGCATTGTAGTTCTCTTCCATGGGGCGGAGGGGGGGGAGACGGGATGGATGCCTCCTGCTACACCCGCTGAAGGCCTCTGCACGGCCTGCTTTTGGCCGGCAGAGTGCTGCAGGAGGCTGGGGAGGCCGAAAACGGGCCGCGGAGGCCCTGCACGCAGCCCGTTTTGGTCGGCAGAGGCATCCTTTGATATATCCAGGCTGGGCCAGCCCTGTGGACTGGATTTAAGCCCGCGGGATCTGGCCGCGGGCCTTGAGTTTGAGACCCCTGCTGAAATTTTTAAAGTAACAGAGTACAATACAATAAAAATAGTACCGTATAGGCCTGCATGACTTTGACTTCCTAGTCTGGTCTGTCTTGAAGGGCTGATATGAATCAACATGACATTCCATTAATGATCTTAAATTTAAGTGAAAATAATGATACGTCACATTCATCTTGAGTAGTCCGTGAACAATGCTTTTCAAAGGCCAAGCTCTTAGGCCCTTAAGCATCTTCCTCCTTTCAAAGAGATTCTTAGCCAAACTTGGTATTCTCAGTAAAAGAAGGGTTACTGCTCTCTTCAGCCCTTTCCCCAGATTAGATTCCACTTGATTTAAAAAAAAAAAGTTTAGTAATTTTTACACTGAAGTATATAAACTATAGACCTTCTTGAGGTCTGTTGATCTTGCCTTAGATTCTGTTCTGAGTATTATTCATTTTATGAAACAATTTCTAGACCTTAAAACAGGGGTCCCCAACCCCCCCGGGCTTCGGCCCATTCGGAACCAGATCACGCGAGCGGTGGGTGCCCGCCAGGGGTGGGATTCAGAAATTTTTAGCAACCAGTTCTCTGCCCGGTTGCTGGGTGGGCATGGCCTACTTGGCCTCCTGCATCACGGGGGGGGGGACGGGACATGTTAGCCCTCCCCAGACTCCGGAGGCTTTCCTTGAGCCTCCGGAAGGGCGAAAATGGCCTCACTCAGGCTCCGGAGACCCTCCGGAGGCTGGAAATGGGCCCGTTTCCGGACTTCCAGAACTTCCGTTAGGCCCATTTTTCGCCCTCCCAGGGCCCTGCACTTACCTGGCATCCAAAATGAGCTGCATAGAGACTCCTGGTAAGGGCAAGGCAGGGAAGGCGGGGTCAGCCAGTCTTTGCAACTGCCAGTTCGGCGAACCAGATTAAAATTAACATCCGGTTTTCCCGAACTGGTCCGAACAGGCTGAATTCCACCTCTGGTGCCCACTGTTTGTGCAAATGGAGCTGCGTACACTCGCGTGCGTGCCTGCTAGTCACACAGAACTAACCCCTCTCCCCCCCCCCAGCTGGGCCTCAAAGCTGGAAAATTTGGGGACCACTGCCTTAAAAGGCATACAGCAATTTTCCCCAAGGTACTGTCTTCCAGATGAGTTGGACTTCAGAACTCCTCAGCTGGTATCACCAAAAGGAATGTCGGGGTTTGGCTTTAAAGGGCCATAAGATACTTTGGAGCCCATCAGGCTGAAAAAAAATGCAATATTGATGCTCTTAAATAATTCACGTCTGTTTCTATAAGTTCTTTGCAAAGTTTCGAATCCTGGGTACAATGAAGCCTGAACTAGATACCTTTGTAGATTGATTTAAAGACTTCCTTTGTGTGGTTTCGGTTATTCAATCTTATTTTCAGGACTTCCCGTGCATGTTGAACCTTTTTAATAGAAACTGAATTTGTGAACTGTTAGGATCCGCCTCAAATGTGGATAGAATTAACCCACTCCATTCTTTTGTCTTTTACTTGACTTCTCCGCAGGGACCAAGATCATTTCCAAGAACATCACCGCGATGGTTGGAATGGACCTGGTGCTACCTTGCCAACTCACCTCCAACCTTGCTAAGGCCTTTTGGACCTTCAATGGGCAGGATTTGGTGGAAAGCCAAGCTTCGGTTGTCTACGACGCTCATCTTCAGGCCCTGATTGTCTTGGACATCCGCCTGAAGCATTCTGGGTTATACAAGTGCATCCAGCTAGAGGAGATGAATGAACTAATGACGGAGAGTTACCAGGTCACAGTGTTGTCTGACCCAGCCATGTCGCTGGAGACCAGGGCTCCCTTGGACAACTTGGGCCTGGTTTGGGTGGTGGTGATTGCTCTCTCAGCCATCTGTGTGGTCCTCCTGCTCGTCGTCTTCTCCCTGAGGCGCAGGCTGAAAGAAGAACGTGAGAAAGGCTCCAAGGCCATTGAAAGCACCCTTGTCTACCCCATCGAGATGCCCAAAGAGCCCAAGAGCCCCACTTTTATTCCCAGCACCACCTCGGACTCGGACGAGAAGCTCTGGGACCCCGCCAGTTACTACTACTCAGACGGTTCCCTCAAGATCGTCCCGGGTCACGCTGTGTGCCAGAACGGGGGCACCACTCCCTCCCCCACCACGAATGGCATTCCTGGCCAACCCTTGCAGTCTCCCCACCTCCACTCGCCCAACCGCATCAACCTGAGCAACATCCGCGGCTCGTCTTCCAACGGCTACATCCGCCTCAATTTGGGCACCGAGGAGCGGCCGGACTACAGTGACTTGGCCGAGGAGCTGCGTCGGAAGTTGAAGCAGAGACAAGCTCTGCCCGACTCGAATCCTGAGGAGTCTTCGGTATGAGCTGCCCTGCGGACTTGTCGGACCAATTACTCAACTACCTCATCTCCTAGGCCAGGCTCGCGTCCCGCCGCCAAAACGAGACTTTCTTTTTAAGACAAAGACTCTGGACACTTTTGTAACAGGCTTCTTCACATCCCTGATTTTGATACACACTGCCAAGAAGACGACCCCTTCCCTCACAGCTCCCGCCTCGTTCAGTGTTCTCCGCTGTGCTTCCTTTTAGGACTGTTCCGGGACTTTGTGAGTGGGGGGGTTTTCATTCCTTCATCTTGGATGTTGAGTCCCAGCCTCTTGAGACTTGCCTTTGGCAGGGGAGACCCCGAGCCGAACCCACTGCCCTGTTTCAGATCCGCATGGGGATGGGGGTTGAAACGGTTGTGTGAAAAGCTAGCCGGTGCTTCATTCCCTGTGACATGGTTGCGGTTCGCTTCCTAGCAGTTGTTGCCATGTTTCTCTCTTCTTCCTAGATTGACTGCAAGAGGGGGACTCTGCAGTAGCGATTCTCCCCAAAAGGGTAGGGACCAGGAGGAGGGGGAAATCAACCGGTTCCAAAATAGGACCACTTTGGGGAGAAGGGGACCTCGGAAAGACAGGTGTCTTCAGGGACAAGGTGTGCATTGGGCAACTCAACCAAAGAGAAAGGGGTACGTTAGGGGCTGGGGAACGCTCTTAGCCATAGCTTGGCCTTGTTTTCTTACGGCCACATTGAGAAGAGTGTAAAAGTGAGGCGCACTCAACCCACCCAAGAGCTTTTCTTTTCCAGCAGCAGGTGGGACCCCAACCTTTGCGGGGGATGAGGAACACTTGGTCCTCATGCCCTTCTGGAGGACCTACAGGAGATCTGAGGTCACTGGAGTAGCGGGTGGCGGTAAAACTTTCCAATCAACTGTTCAGGGGTTTTAAAGAAGTGTCTCTTTGGCCCCCTTAAACTCTCCTCGCATCTTCACCGAAACATAAAGGCATCCTGATGTTTCGATCCCATTCACTTCGGACCACATGCAAAGGAAGAAGGGGTTGACCGGGGTAATTCCAAGAGAACGGAGGAAGGCAAGCATTGGTGGGGGGGTGGTGGTCAGTCCTACATGGCAGACTCTCTGCTGATGCCTTGTACACGTTCCCTTGGCAGAAGCGTAATACAGGTAGGAGAATCCAGACACACTCACTCTCCAAAAATGTGCCATCGGGGCTATTTTGTACCCTGTGCCCTGTCTCCTCCATAGCATCCCACGCTCCCTTTCCTGAGGGATATACACATGCACGCAACTACAGGAAGTTAATGCGTGTGGTTGCACGCTCGCTCATGGCCATGAGCGCGATGGTCTTCTGCGGGCGGATTAAGGGAAACCAAGTGCCATCACATGTTCCATCCCACAAATTACATTCTCGGCATCCTTCAGTGTCATGACACATGTGACATTCTGTCCCTACCATTCAATCTTTGTGTGTGTGTGTGTGTTTGTGTGTGAGAGAGAGATCAAGAAGGGCTTTCACCACCCAAGGTGCTTCCCTGGGTCGAGCGAAGACCTTTTGCAGATGGCAGTCACCCGACTTGTGAATCGGTTGGTGGCCACCTTGGTTCGTTTTAGGGCAGGGGGTGTCAAACCCGTTGCACATGGGCTGGATGCGTCATGTGCTGGCGCTGTCCCCGCCCGGTTTAGCAAAAGGAGAAAAGGTCCCAATACGTCATGTGATGCTGCCGTGACGATGCGAGTTTGACACCCCTGTTTTAGGGTGATGTGCAACCTCGGCACCCGTTAGGTGAATTTAGGGTTCCCTGTATTGGGCGAATCCAGAATGTCGTCGAAATCGGCCAGGAGGTTAAAGCTATTGTGGCGTGTGCATACAATCAAAGCGTCGGAGAGAGAAGAAAGAGAATTGTCCTTTCTTAAAGGAACGGAGCCGTATTCTTCCGTCCTCCATTTTTCCGTACGGAGCATGCAATTCCCTACATTCATTTCAACCCCTGCATTGAAATCGTCTGGGTGGCCCATCATCCTCTTTTGTATCCCGCATGCGTTTCATTCCATCATCACCGGATGTTCGTTTTCCTGAAAACACTACTATGTACATAAAGGAACACACAAATCCCTTGTTTCCCCAGCTGAGTTGACCTGCCCTGAAATGTAATTTATTTGTTATTAAAATGTATTTATTTGACAGAAATGTACAAATATTTTTATACTAATAATAAAATGAAAAAAGAAGGGGGGAAAAAAAACAGGTTTGTCGTGCTGTGTACCTAGTGGTTCACCTCCCACCCAGTTACCCATAAGATAGCACTTAGACTTATATACCGCTTCACGGTGCTTTACAGCCCTCTCTAAGCGGTTTACAGAGTCAGCCTCTAGCCCCCCAAAATCTGTGTCCTCGTTTTACCCACCTCGGAAGGATGGAAGGCTGAGTCGACCTTGAACCGGTCAGGATCGAACTCCTGGCAGTGGGCAGAGTTAGTCTGCAATGCAGCATTCTAACCTCAAGGAAGGAAGGAAAAAAGCAATAGCACTTAAGACTTATATACCGCTTCACGGTGCTTTCCAGCCCTCTCTAAGCGGTTTAGAGTCAGCGCTCTTGCCCCCAACAATCTGGGTCCTCGTTTTACCCACCTCGGAAGGATGGAAGGCTGAGTCGACCTTGAGCCCGTCAGGATCGAACTCCTGCCAGTGGGCAGTCAGCCCGCAATACTGCATTCTAACCACTGTGCCACCACAGCTCTTATATGCTGAATATTTATGCTTCTTTTGGGGCCTATCTATGCACCACAGCCCCACCAGTGGTTGAATTGGACCAGAAGGGGGTAAAGTCAGGGGAGTTACCCAAGAGGAGAGGGACTCCTACCAAGTGTCCATGGACATTCTCAGTCATCCAGGTCGTAGTCATCTCCAAGGTGCGTTTTCAAAAGAGGGGTAACAGAAGCCATGTATATTACGATTGAACAGCCCTCTCTCAACAGGGGGAGGGAATACGGCATTGTCTGTCTCAGCGTTGGGTTTCAAACATTTTACTATCGGTTCTGTGGGTGTGGCATTGCTTGGTGGGCGTAGCTTGGTGGACATGGCAGGGGAAGGATACTGTAAAATCTCCATTCCCTCCCCACTCCAGGGAAGGGATACTGTAAAATCCCCATTTCCTCCTGATCAGCTGGGACCCAGGAGGCAGAGAATAGATGGGGCGGGGCCAGTCAGAGGTGGTATTTACCGGTTCGTCAGAACTTGCTGAAACCCACCGCTGGCACGAAGAGCTGCTTTAAGCTCAAATTTGATGGCTGAAAAATGAAAACTTTGATTAGGCCAGAATTGGGGGAGGAAAGGCAAAAAAGGGAAGACCAAGAGGATATCGGGGGGTTATTCCAGAGAGGGGTTTCATGTTGTAGAGGGCAGAAAAGAACAGAGGGCAAAATTGTTGAACAGCAAGAGAAAGAAAAGCAAAAGATATACTGGGGTAAGATTGCAAAACAAACAAACATGGATGATTAGAGAGTTGGAGGCTAAAACGTATGAAGAATGGTGGTAGGAGATGGGTGTTTAGTTTAATGAAAAGTAGGACTAAGGGCAGGGGTGGGCTTCGAACATTTTAGCAAGGGATTCTTTGCCGTTGCTGGGTGGGCATGGCCATGGTGGGCGTGGCCTAGTCAGCCTCCTGCACCACAGCAGGGTGGGCATTTTTGCCCTCCCCAGGCTCCAGAGGCCTTTCCCGAGCCTCCGGGAGGGCAAAAACAGCCTCCCCAGGAGACGGGCCCGTTTCTGGCTTTTCCTAACTTCCAATAGGCCCGTTTTTCATCCTCCCCAGTCCTCCGCGCGTGCCCTGCACTTACCTGCATCCAAAACGGGCCACGTGGGGACTCCGAGGAAGGGAGGGGCGGGGAGAGAGAGACCAACCAAGAGTGGGATTTGGGGGTTCTCTGAACTGCCTAGAATCTTTCCTAGAGGTTCTACCGAACCCTCAGCAGCCTACCCCTGGGTCTCCTGCTTAAGCAGCGGGGGCGGACTAGAAGACCCCCCCCCACCCAGAGTACCTTCCAACTTTATTCTATGTTCTAATTCCCGGAGATCTTTATTAGCATGTTAGCATTCATTGGGGGGGGGGGGGCTGCTTTCCACTGGGAGAGCAATCTCGTAGCTTCAACCTCTTTATTTTATTTTTATTTCCCCCCCCCCCCGATATCGTTTGTGACCTCATGGAAACTGAGCTGCAGGCCTATAAAAGGACATTTCTGTCTTCCCAGCACTCCAAAAAGGGCAAAGAGGGGGGGGGGGGCAGCTCCCAGCCTTTCTGTTGGAACCAGCTATGGGGTGGGGTGGGGAGGAGGGGGAAGCAGAAATCCTTAAGAGCAGCTGGTAGATTAATTGCCTCTGCTTTCCCTTCTTGTAATGGGTTCCGGGTCCTGCTGATTTATACCCGCACGCCTATTAAGAACCAACGGCAGCGGAAGGTTTCAGGAAACGGAGATTTTGCCCCCCCGCCTTTCCCTTTTTCTTATTTGTGACTTTCAGCCAAGGAAAATCCACAGGATGGATAATTCGGCCCACCCTTCAACCCAGTGGATTTTTTTACTACCAGTTCTGTGGGCCTGGCTTAGTGGGTGGGCGTGGTAGGGGATGGATACGGCAAAAATCTCCATTCCCACCCCACTCCAGGGGAAGGATACTGTAAAATCCCCATTCTACCCCACTCCAGGGGAAGGATACTGCAAAATCCCCATTCCCACGCCACTCCAGGGGAAGGATACTGCAAAATCCCCATTCCCACCCCACTCCAGGGGAAGGACACTGCATAATC
The DNA here is from genome assembly GCF_059756535.1 of Pantherophis guttatus. Classification (NCBI taxonomy): domain Eukaryota; kingdom Metazoa; phylum Chordata; class Lepidosauria; order Squamata; family Colubridae; genus Pantherophis; species Pantherophis guttatus. The sequence goes on from NC_142071.1 coordinate 3,604,636, forward strand.
CCCATTCCCTCCCCATTCCAGGAGGATACTGTAAAATCTCCATTCCCACCCCATTTCCAGGATACTGTAAAATCCCCATTCCCACCCCACTCCAGGATACTGTAAAATCTCCATTCCCACCCCACTCCAGGAGAAGGATACTGTAAAATCCCCATTCCCACCCCACTCCAGGATACTGTAAAATCTCCATTCCCATCCCACTCCAGGGGAAGGATATTGTAAAATCTCCATTCCCACCCCACTCCAGGGGAAGGATATTGTAAAATCTTTATTCCCACCCCACTCCAGGAGGATACTGTAAAATCCCCATTCCCACCCCACTCCAGGGGAAGGATCTTGTAAAATCTCCATTCCCACCCTACTCCAGGGGAAGGATATTGTAAAATCTCCATTCCCACCCCATTCCAGGATACTGTAAAATCCCCATTCCCACCCCATTCCAGGGGAAGGATCTTGTAAAATCTCCATTCCCACCCCACTCCAGGGGAAGGATACTGCAAAAACACCATTCCCACCCCACTCCAGGAGAAGGTTACTGCAAAATCGCAGTATGTGAACCAGTAGTAAAAGTAAGTAGAACCCACCCCGTGGTGGTCCCTGGCTCAATAGCAGTAACTTTCAGAGGGGTCCAGAGGTCCTATAGTGGATGAACCACTTAGTATGACCCAGCAATAAATCTGTAGAGATCCTCAATCGTCCATGTCATGGTTGTCCCAGAGGTGCTTTTTCAGGAGGCAATTGGACTTTCTTGTTTTTTCTTTTGAAGATGTTTCGCTTCTCATCCCAGAAGCTTGGGATGAGCGACCATCGTGGCCCCATGGACAACGTTCCTCCAGGCCTTCCTGTCCTCTACCATCCTCTGGAGTCCATTTAAGCTCACGCCGACTGCTTCAGTGACTCCATCCAGCCACCTCCTTCTCTGCCGTCCCCGTCTTCTTTTGCCCTCCATCGTTCCCAGCATTAGGCTCTTCTCCAGGGAGTCCTTCCTTCTCCCAAAGTATTTGAGTTTCCTCTAGGACAGTGGTGGGTTGCCCCCGGTTCGGACCGGTTCGCAAGAACCGGTAGTAAAACCAGCGGGAGGCTCCGCCCACCGAACTGGATGCCATCAGGAAGCTTCTGCGCAGAAACATGCGTGCACACGTGTGAGGTCCCGTTTCGAACCAGTAGTAAAGTTAAGTAGAACCCACCCCTGATCTAGAATTTGCCTTGATTGGCTTGCAGTCCAAGGGTCGCGCAGGAGTCTTTTCCAGCACCAGAGTTCAATTATTTGGCGCTCAGCTTTTCTTACGGTCCAACTTTCACAGCCAAATCATACTAGGAAACAAATAAAACAATATGAATCGTAAAGATACAAGCAACACAGTTATAGTCATAAGTGGGAGGAGGATAGGAATAAGAGGAAGGATGAGAAGAATAATAGCAATACAGTCTTAGTAAATAATTTGAGTGTGGATTGTTGCCTTCTGGCAGAAGATACAGAACAATTAAAACACACATTTTCTAAATAGTTTTTATCCCAGAGCTATAATTGCACTCAACCATGAACTAAAGGGCCACCATCAGTGAGCTGTCGGACAGCATTACTTGGTCTGTTGTGTGGATGTTTGGGTGGTTTAGGGGTGGGGAATTGTGGTGGGTGGGATTGTGTTTGGGGACTGTTATTATTATTATTATTTTAATTTGATTTATATGCCGCCCTTCTCCGGAGACTCAGGGCAGCTTACAGTGCATTAAGCAATAGCCTTCATCCTTTTGTATATTTATACAAAGTCAGCTTATTGCCCCCCCAAACTGGGTCCTCATTTAACCTACCTCAGAAAGGATGGAAGGCTGAGTCAACCTTGAGCCTGGTGAGAATTGAACTCGCAGTAATTGCAGGCAGCTGGGTGTTAAATGCTGCCTTAGTAGAAGGCATTAGCCTCCTACGCCACTCAGGCTCCTTTGTCTCTCTCTTACAGGTACACATCTGGAACTGCTGGATGGCCTCGTGGTGGGACCTCTTATACCCAGGGGGAGGAGTCAGAGGTAAGGTGGAATGATGGGATATGTGGTTCTGTTAACCCTTGCAGGACTATTTGCATTTATTTGCATTTTTTATATTGCACTAAATGCTATTTATCTTTTTTTTTAAAAAAAAAATCATATTAGTGGTCCACGGGATTTAAAATTATGAATTTAGTGGTCCCTGAGATCCGAAAGGTTGGTGACCCCTGTTCTATCTAGACCAACCCCTGGCCTGCTCAATCAGGAGATCCTGGGTTTTAAACCTTTTTAATTGATTTAATTGATTTAATTTAATTGAGATATAAAATATTGCAAAATGCAAAAGTAAATAGAAAAGCTGAACTTCGTGCTGGAAGTGGAAAAGAACGAAACGTTGATTTTTGGGTTTTACCGAGTAGATTGACAGACCTTTAGAGAAATGGCTGATTCATATTATTATGAAAAAGTAAAAAGTTGTGATTTGATGTTGTTAATGCCTTATTTTACTGCAACAGAGTGCGTGTCGGAAGTCCATGCTCCTTTTTTTTTTTTTTTTTTAATTGATTTATATGCCGCCCTTCTCTGGAGACTCAGGGCGGCTTACAATGCGCTAAGCAATAGCCTTCATACTTTTGTATATTTATACCAAGTCAGCTTATTGCCCCCACAATCTGGGTCCTCATTTCACCTACCTTAGAAAGGATGGAAGGCTGAGTCAACCTTGAGCCTGGCGAGATTCAAACCTGCAGTAATTGCAGGCAGCTGGTCTTAATAACAGGGTGCTTTAGACCACTGTACTACCAAGGTTCATAGTGTTGGCTTAATATTCCCATGATTCTCATCCTGCACACACCTCTGTTGACTGGAGATGATGGGAGCTACGGGTCTGAGCCGAGGCCTCTGGAATATTACAGGAATCAGCATTTAGGGTCATCTGCAGTATTATTGTGATTTGGCGAGAGGAAAACATCTTTTGAGGTAGGCTTTTGGGTTGCTGGAGATGGATTATCTTACCAGACAGATCTACTTCAAAGGTCCTAGGAGAAAATTGATTCGACCCATCTTCATGGGAGATCTTGGATGCTTTCCACCAGGAGGTCTCTGGTGACGACAAGAGAAAGATAAAGAGTCACACTTTGATTTTAATAGATTTTCTGCAGTAAAATGGGAAACGCAGCAGAAGGGAATATCGACTTTAGAAGGACTAGTAAGAAACATGGATGTTTGGAAAGTGGAAAATCCTACCATCCAGTTACATATGTACATACAATAATAATAAATAAATGATTAGGGGACTGGAGGCTTAAACATATGAAGAACGGTTGCAGGAACTGGGTATGTCTAGTTTAATGAAAAGAAGGATTTGGGGTGACATGATAGCAGTCTTCCAGTATCTCAGGGGCTGCCCCAAAGAAGAGGGAGTCAAGCTATTCTCCAAAGCACCTGGAGGCAGGACAAGAAGCAATGGGTGGAAACTCATCAAAGAGAGAAGCAACTTAGAACCAGTGGTGAAATCTAAAATTTGTTACTACCGGTTCTGTGGGCGTGGTTTGGAGGGGGGGGTAATGTGATCGGGTGGGCATGACCAATTTTTTTTTTAACTTTTAAAAGCATTTTTTTCATTTTTTTGGCAAAGAGGTTGTAAAAAAATGCTTTCAAAAGGCTCTGACAATCCCAGCTGAGTTGCCTGATCGACAGAGGCTTTTTTTTTTCTTTTAAATGCCTCTGCCGATCAGGCAACTCAGCTTGGATCATCAGAGGCTTTTTTTTTTTTTTTACTTTTAAAAGCATTTTTTCGGCCAAAGAGGTTGTAGAAAAAATGCTTTTAAAAGTAAAAAAAAAAAGCCTCTGATGATTGTGCAGCTCAGCTGGGCATGGGAGGAGTTCTCCGAACCACCCGCCTCCATTGCTACCGGATTGGGCGATCCGGTCTGAATCGGGAGCATTTCATCACTATCTATCTATCTATCTATCTATCTATCTATCTATCTATCTATCTATCTATCTATTTATTTATTTATTATTATTTATTATTTATTTATTTATTTATTTATTTTTATTTATTATTTATTAACTTACTTACTTACTTACTTACTTACTTACTTACTTACTTACTTATTTATTTATTTATTTATTTATGTATGTATGTTGTATACCGCCCTACTCCTGAAGGACTCAGGGCGGTGAACAACCAAATAAAATACATATAATACAAATGTTAAAAACCGTTAAAATACAATTAAATAATTGGCTCAAAGAATGAAATTTAAAACCCCCAAATTCATAAGACAAAATTTAAAATTTTAGAAATTTTAAAAAGTTTAAAAAGTTTAAAAGAGAGGTTAGGCCAGGCCGGCCTGCTGAAATAGAAATGTTTTGATGGCACGGCGGAAGGCGCGCAGGTCCGGGATCCTCCGTATCTCCGGGGGGAGCTCGTTCCAGATGGCGGGTGCCCCCACAGAGAAGGCTCTCTCCCTGGGGGCCGCCAGTCGACATTGTTTGGCCGACGGCACCCTGAGGAGCCCCTCTCTGTGGGAGCGTACTGGTCGGTGAGAGGCTACTGGTGGCAGAAGGCGGTCTCGTAGATACCCCGCTTAGAACTAAGGAGAAATTTCCTGACAGTGAGAACAATCAGGCTTGCCTTCAGAAGTTGTGGTTTGCTCCATCACCGGAGGCTTTTAAAAAGAGATTGAACAACCATTTGTCTGAAAGAGTATAGGGCAGTGATGGCGACACTTTTCGGCACTGAGTGCCCAAACCAGAATGTATGCACGCACCAGAACACCAGAAACCTGAAGACCAGCTAGCTGGTGAGGATGTGCGCGCTGGCCAGCTAATGTTCGGGTTTCCAGCACTCTGGCGCGCACGAAGTCCAGCTGGCTGGAGCGCATGTGCGCACTGGAAACCAGAAGACAAGCTGGCGACAGCACGCGTGCCGGAGGTGGGTTTCAGCAGGTTCTGACCAGTTCTGGAGAACCGGTAGCGGAAATTTTGAGTAGTTCGGAGAACCGGTAGTAAAAATTCTGACTGGCCCCGCCCCCATCTATTCTCTGTCTCCCGAGTCCCGGCTGATCGGGAGGAAATGGGGATTTTTCCCACCACAGCAGCCAGTCTTGGGAAGAGTTTGATTTGGCCAGGCTCCAGGCACTTCATCCAAACGGAGGCAGGATGGGTGAAATTGCAAAATGGGGGGGGGGAGAGAGAGGGATGGGAGAGGCCGTTTCTGGACTGGAGGCCAGCGGGGACCGAACGGGTTCCCAGAAGGCTGAGGTTACAGGAAGCTGACGGGGGATGTGTTTGCAAGACGGGGGCTTTGGGAGCTAAAATGATGTCCACGCTTATCAGTTATCGGTTTCACACAGCGGCCTTTTGAATTTTGCAGCTGTGGCCAGCTGGGGTTTTTTTTTTGGCAGTAAGTTGGATACAGGTCAGCTTCAGTGCTCCTCCAGAACTGAAGTGAGGAGTAACAGAGTAACAGAGTGAGTAACAGAGTAACAGTGAGTAACAGAGTAACAGTGAGTAACACTAAAAGAGTAACAGTAACAGAGTAATAGAGTAACAGAGAGTAACAGAGAGTAACAGAGTACCAGTAACACTAACAGAGTAACAGAGTAACAGAGTAACAGAGAGTAACAGAGTAACAGTAACAGAGTAACAGTAACAGTGAGTAACAAAGTAACAGTAACAGTGAGTAACAGAGCAACAGTAACGGTAAGAGTAACAGAGTAACAGTAACAGTAAGCAACAGAGAGTAACAGTAACAGAGTAACAGTGAGTAACAGAGCAACATAATTGGAAGGGACCTTGGAGGTCATCTAGTCCAACCCCCTGCTCACTCAGGAGACCTGTACTAGGGATTCGGAGTGGCAGTGGGCAGGGTGGTATTTGGCTTGGCTAAATTCATGCAATAGACTGCTGTAGACTAAATCAAGGTTAGGCTAAACCAGGATTGCTTTGCACCTAATGAGAAGGAAGGACTGCCTGGAGAAGAGCCTAATGCTGGGAACGATGGAGGGCAAAAGACGAAGGGGACGGCAGAGAACGAGGTGGTTGGATGGAGTCACTGAAGCAGTCAGCGTGATCTTAAATGGACTCCAGAAGATGGTAGAGGATAGGAAGGACTGGGGGAACATTGTCCATGGGGTCGCAATGGGTCGGACATGACTTCGTGACTAACAACAACAACGAAGCTGCATCTAAAGTTAAGGTAGGGGTCTTTCCACAACGTTCTATGGATATGAACAGGGATGGAGAGGTTCAGTGCTTAAGAATGATGGAGTCTAAGAACTACCGTGGATTGCCAGCAGAGCCCATCAATCAATTTGAGGCTAAATAAAAGCTGATTGCTGCTCAGAGCCATGATTAGTGAACTGGATCTAACATACTTGGGCATGTGATATGAGTGGATGAGGGATGACGGAAGAAAATTGATTGCGCTTGGCAAAGAAGAAGCCGAAGAGCGGGAAGACAACATCTACGGTGTAGACAAGAATCCGAGAGATTATGGAAATGCCCTTGGAAGAGCTACAAGTTATTAAAGGCGGACCGGAAGGATAAGCGTGTCTCATTTTTATGTTTTATATAGAAATAGCTCCATGCAGTCCTAGGAATGGAAGATAATGTGATGGTACCTGTATGCCATCCTGAGAAATGGCTTAAACACTCAAAGAGCCATTTGGAGCCGTTTCCCACAGAAAAGAAAACACCGGGAGCCACAAAACCCTTCCCGTGCCTGACTATTCCTTGAGCAGCCACAAAACTAGCATATGTAGTCGAATTAAATGTTCTCTTTTCTTCTGAAACTTTTCTTTTCTTGGAATTATCCATGGTTGGCCTACCGGGGGTTGAAAAGCTCAATAAATCGTGTGCCGGCGGGTGTTGCACATTGGCGGTTGTGACGCATATTTTGAGTGACAGGGAGCCGCAGCACAGGGGTGAAAGAGCCACATGCGGCTCCAGAGCCGCAGGTTGCTGACCCCTGAACCAAGTCAACTAACATTGTATTGCTAACTAGGGCAGACAAAACCTTTGCCAGACCAATTCTCGAATACAGCTGGTCTGCCTGGAATCCACACTGTATATCGGACATTAACACGATTGAGCGGGTCCAGAGATATCTCACAAGAAGAGTCCTCTACCACTCTGCTCACAATAGAATTCCTTATGCCACCACCAGACTTGACATTTTGGGCTTGGACAATCTGGAACTGCGCCGCCTGCGGTCCGACCTAAACATAGGACACAAAATTGTCTGCTACAACGTCTTATCTGTCAACGATTTCTTCAGCTTCAACCTCAATAATACATGGGCAAACAATCGATGCAATCGATATTGTTTCCCGATTGCTTATTTGTACCCTATGACTATCATTAAGTGTTGTACCTTAGGATTCTTGATGAATGTATCTTTTCTTTTATGTACACTGAGAGCATCTGCACCAAAGATAGATTCCTTGTGTGTCCAATCACACTTGGCCAATAAAGAATTCTATTCTATTCTATTCTATTCTATTCTATTCTATTCTATTCTATTCTATTCTATTCTATTCTATTCTATTCTATTCTATTCTACTCTACTCTACTCTACTTCTATTCTACTCTACTCTACTCTTCATTCTACTCTACTCTACTCTACTCTACTCTACTCTACTCTACTCTACTCTACTCTACTCTACTCCATTCCATTCCAACTCAAGGTAAACTGCTTCAAACTCGATTGCAGAAAATACGACTTCAGCAACAGAGTGGTCAACGCCTGGAATGCTCTACCCGACTCCGTTGTTACATCCTCAAACCCCCACAGCTTCAACCTCAAACTGTCTACCGTGGTCCTCACCCCATTCCTAAGAGGTCCATAAAGGGGGCGTGCATAAGCACTCCAGCGTGCCGACCATCCCTGTCTAACTGTTCCCGTTTATCTGTATTCATTTCCCTCATTCATGTCCATGTTCATATTCATACCTGCTATCTTGTATATGTTTAACAAACAAACAAACAAACTAGCATTGGGGGTAATCGGTAATAAATGGTTTCTCCCCAAGGCAGGAGAACATTTTGTTAATCCTTTCCTCCTTCCCAGGGACAGGACCAGAGGCAGGTTTCAGCAGGTTCTGACCAGTTCTGGCGAACCTGTAGTGGAAATTTTGAGTAGTTCGGCGAACCGGTAAATACCACCTCTGACTGGCCCCGCCCCCCATCTCTTCTCTGCCTCCCGAGTCCCAGCTGATTGGGAGGAAATCGGGATTTTGCAGTAACCTTCCCCTGGAGTGGGGTGGGAATGGAGATTTTAGAGTATCCTTCCCCTAGAATGGGGTGGGAATGGAAATTTTGCAATATCCTTCCCCCAGGAGTGGAGTGGGGGTGGAGATTTTGCCGTATCCTTCCCCCAGGAGGGGAGGGAATGGAGATTTTGCAGTATCCTTCCCCCAGGAGGGGAGGGAATGGAGACTTTGCAGTATCCTTCCCCCAGGAGTGGGGTGGGGATGGGGATTTTGCAGTATCCTTCCCCTGCCACGCCCACCAAGCCACACCCACAGAACGAGTAGTAAAGAAATTAGAATCCCACCACTGGACAAGAGGATGATTTTAGAGAGTTGGAAAAGAACCTGGATGGGATTACAAAGTACGGGTGCCCATTTTGACAGAGGCGCGAAGCGTTCCCCTTAGCCGCAAGGGCACATTTACACCGACAAGGGTTGCGAGGGAAAGCGCCAAGGTTAGAGAGAAAGGAAACGCAGAAAATGCGTTGAGCTGACAGTGCAATTAAGAGCTTGCATGCATAATGAATTAAGCCGGGTGACCCTTCGCGAGAGCGATGATGGATGGCAACGTTGCCGAGAGTCGGTGATGCTCGAGTTCATTAACCTAAGTAATGGGACGGGCGCCCTTGTCTCTGTGCATACGCTCCGGTTCTAATTGAATTGTCTCAGCCGTGGATTTCTCCCTCGGATCAGGCTTGGTCTCACATACACCCCCCAACCTCCCCCACCCCCCAATAGCAGGATATTTGAAACCAATAGAAGATAGTCGTCAGATCAAGCGAGTGCAGAAAAGCCCAGTGGGTGCTGAGAGATTTTTCCAGAGGAAGGAAGGAGGGCAGGGGAGGGGGAAGGAAGGAAGGAAGGCGGGAGGGAGGGAGGGAGGGAAGCAGGCAGGAAGGAAGGAAAGAAGGGAGGGAAGGGAAGGGAGGGGGAGGGAGGACGAAGGAAGGAAAAAGAAGGGAGGAAAGGAAGGGAGGGAGGGAGGGAGGAAGTAAGGAAAAAGCAAGGAAGGAAGGAAGGAAAAAGGAAGGAAGGAAAAGTGGGTGCTGGGCCAGAGAGATTTTTCCAGAGGAAGGAAGGGGAGAGGGAAGGGAGGGAGGGAAGGAGGGAGAGAGGCAGGCAGGCAGGCAGGCAGGGAAGGGAGGAAGGAAGGAAGGAAGGAAGGAAGGAAGGAAGGAAGGAAGGAAGGAAGGAAGGAAGGAAGGAAGGAAAGAAAGAAGGAAGGAAGGGAGGGGGAGGGAGGAGGAAGGAAAAGGGAAGGAAGGAAAAAGGAAGGAAGGAAAGGGAGGGAGGGAGAAAGGAAGGAAAAAGGGAGGAAGGAAGGAAGGAAAAAGGAAGGGAGGAAAAGTGGGTGCTGGGCCAGAGAGATTTTTCCAGAGGAAGAAAGGAGGGAAAGGGAGAGGCAAGGGAGGGAGGGAAGGGAGGGAGGCAGGCAGGCAGGGAAGGGAGGAAGGAAGGGAAGAAAGAAGGAAGAAAGGGAAGGGAGGGGGAGGGAGGAGGAAGGAAGGAAAAGGGAAGGAAGGAAAAAGGAAGGAAGGAAAGGGAGGGAGGGAGGGAGGAAGGAAGGAAAAAGGAAGGAAGGAAAAAGGAAGGAAGGAAAAGTCAGTGCTGGGCCAGAGAGATTTTTCCAGAGGAAGGAAGGAGGGGAGGGGAGGGGGGAAGGGAGGGAGGCAGGCAGGCAGGCAGGGAAGGGAGGAAGGAAGGAAGGAAAAAGGAAGGAAGGAAAAAGGAAGGAAGCTAAAGAGATGGGAGAAGGGAGGGAGGGAGGGAGCGAGGGAGGGAAGGAAGGAAGATGGGGAAGGAAGGAAGGAGAAAGAGATAGGGAAGGAAGGAAAGAAGGAACGAAGGAGCTGCAGAACCAGTGGTATTAAAAGCAAAGAATCAGGAACTAAATCCAATTCTAATGCCACTTAATTTTTTTTTTTTAATTCTTCTGCATCTCTCCTTTTCGTACCATTTCATCTGCTCAAGAATCGTAGGGCCGTTCTGGAAATCTTACGGTGTTTTCCTACCTTTTCTGGTGGTTATAATAAAATGGAGTTGGGGGTCATACAGGTTGCAGGAAGCCCCCAGGCTTATTTTGGTAACTCTGCAAAAACCTTAGATTTGTGCTGCTGGAATTCAGTGGCAAAGTGGTAGTTTTCAATAGCTTTTTTTCTTTTCCCTTGTTTTGGGAGGAGGGGAGGGAGGGAGGGAGAGGGAGGGAGGGAGAGGAGAAAAAGAGAAGGAGGGAGGGTGAGAAAGAGAGGGGAAGAGAGGCGGAGGGAGGGAGGGAGAGAGAAGGGGAAGAGAGGGAAAGGGGGAGAGAGAGAAAGGGAGAGGGAGGGAGAGGGAGTGTGAGAGAGAGTGGGGAAGAGAGGGGGAGGGTGAGCGAAAGAGAAAGAAAGAAGGAGGGAGGGTGAAAGTGAGAAAGAGTGAGAGAAGGAGGGAGAGGGAGGGAGGGAGGGAAAGAGGGAGGAGAGGGGAGAGAGAGAAAGAGAGAATGAGAGAAGAGGGAGAGAGAGAAAGAGAGGGAGGGAGAGAGAGGGGGAAGAGAGGAAGGGTGAGAGAGAGAGGGAGAGGGAGTGTGAGAGGGGGAAGAGAGGGGGAGGGGAGAGAAGGAGAGAGAGGGAGGGAGTGGGAAAGAAATAGAGAGAGTGAGAGGAGAGAGAGAGGGGGGGAGAGAGGGAAAGAGAGGGGGGAGAGAGGGGGAGGGAGAGAGAAAGAGAGGGAGGGAGGGTGAAAGAGAAAGAGAGGGAGAGAAAGAGAGGGAGGGAGGGAGGGAGAGAGAAGGGGAAGAGAGGGAGAGGGGGAGAGAGAAAGGGAGAGGGAGTGTGAGAGAGAGTGGGGAAGTGAGGGGGAGGGTGAGCAAAAGAAAGAGAGAGGGAGGGAGGGAGGGTGAAAGAGAGAGGGAGGGAGGGAGAGAAAGAGAGTGAGAGAGGGGGGAAGAGAGAAAAAGAGGGAGGGAGGGAGAGGGGGAAGAGAGGGGGAGGGAGAGCAAGGGAGAGGGAGGAAGGGAAGAGAAAGAGAGAGAGTGAGGGTGAAAGAGAGAGAGGGGGGAGGGGAGAAGTGGGAGAGAGAGAAAGAGAGAGAGAAGAGATGCTCTCTTCCCATCTTCCCTTCTTTTTCTTCGTCTTTCCTCTTTCCCTTTCCTGTCCCTTCTTTCATCCTCCAATGCAAAAGGGGAAAGATTTCTCCTTTTGTTTCACTTTTAGTTTGTTTTACTAGCCCTCTTGCCAGCCAAAACAGACTCCGTTTTCGCTGACCGAGGCACCGGGGGCCAGTCCTTTGCTGTTTCCAGGGCAGCCCCACAGCAGAGGTGGGTTTCAGCAGGTTCGGGCGAACCGGCGGCGGAAATTTTGAGTCGTTCAGAGAACCGGTAGCAGTAAAAATTCTGACTGGCCCCGCCCCCATCTAGTCTCTGCCTCCCGAGTCCCAGCTGATCGGGAGGGAATGGGGATTTTGCAATAACCTTCCCCCGGAGTGGGGAGGGAATGGGGATTTTGCAGTATCCTTCCCCCAGGAGTGGGAAGGGAATGGGGATTTTGCAGTAACCTTCCCCTGGATTGGGGAGGGAATGGAGATTTTACAATATCCTTCCCCTGCCACGCCTACCAAGCCATGCCACGCCCACCAAGCCACGCCCACAGAACCGGTAGTAAAAAAAAATTGAAACCCACCACTGCCCCACGGGCCAGATCTAAGCACTCTGTAGGCCAGATCTCCCCCACAAGCCTTGATTATGACACCCCTGATGTAGGATCTCCTGCTCGAGCAGTGGGCTGGACTAGAAGACCTCCGAGGTCCCTCCCAAACTCTGTAATTCTATTAAACGCCTCGCGTAGAAGCCTTTCGCCACTTCCTGAGCACAAGCCTCAGATGCTGGGAAAGGATTCGCCACCCCCAACGACCGAAGCCGTTTCCCACCAGCTGACGTGAGTTCCCTCCGTGAGAAAAAGCCGGCTGCTGAACTTCGGACAGCGAGTTCATTCTGGATTAAGCGATGTCAGAAGTGCTTCAAAAGCAGCGAAGGATTAGCCCCCGTGGGACAGGGAGGTCGAAGGAGCCGTGCGCAAACAAGTCGAAATGTCTGGAAGTTGTTATGAGTTTATTTTTCGGGCGAAGTGTTTTGTGTCAGAAATAACGGCTGGTTAACGTTCTGAACAGAGGATTGAATGGAAGACTTAGAATAGAATAGAATAAACAGAGTTGGAAGGGACCGTGGAGGTCTTCTAGTCTAACCCCGTTTAGGCAGGAAACCCTACACCACTTCAGACAAATGGTTATCCAATCTCTTCTTAAAATCTTCCAGTGTTGGAGCATTCATGACTTCTGGTGGCAAGTTGTTCCACTGGTTAATTGTTCTCATGGTCAGGAAATTTCTCCTTAGTTCTAAGCTGCTTCTCTCCTTGATTAGTTTCCATCTGCTGCTTCTTGTCCTGCCTTCAGGTGCTTTGGAGAATAGCTTGACTCCCTCTTCTTTGGGGCAACCTCTGAGCAGGGGTGAAATCCAGCAGGTTTTAACAGGTTCTGGCGAACTGGTAGCGGAAATTTTGAGCAGTTCAGAGAACTGGCAAATACCACCTCTGGCTGGCCCCAGAGTGGGGTGGAAAGGGCAATTTTATTTATATATATATTAATTAATTTATTTTATTTATTTGATTTGTATACCGCCCTACTCCCGAAGGACTCAGGGCGGTGAACAGCCAAGCAATAAAATACATAAATATACAAAATTTAAAAACCAGATAAAATCAAATTAAATCATTTTGGCCCAGACAGAGTAAAACACCCCCACAATTTAAAAACAGATTAAAATTTACATATTAAAAGAGGGAGGAGATTAGGCCAAGCCCGCTTGATGGAATAAAATATATACACACACACACACACACACACACATATATATATAATTTGATTTATATGCCACCCTTCTCCGGAGACTCAGGGCGGCTTACAATGCGTTAAGTAATAGCCTTCATCCTTTTGTATATTTATACAAAGTCAGCTTATTGCCCCCACAAACTGGGTCCTCATTTCACCTACCTTAGAAAGGATGGAAGGCTGAGTCAACCTTGGACCTGGTGAGATTCGAACTTACAGTAATTGCAGACACCTGGTGTTATTCACAATGCTTTTAGTCTGCTGAGCCACTAGGCCCCTATTATTTTGCAATATCCTTCCCCCAGGAGTGGGGAAGGGAATGGGGATTTTGCAGTATCCTTCCCCTGGAGTGGGGTGGGAATGGAGATTTTGCAGTATCCTTCCCCTGCCACCCCCCACCAAGCCACGCCCACAGAACCGGTAGTAAAAAAAATTGGATTTCACCACTGCCCTTGAAATATTGGAAGACTGCTGTCGTGTCTCCCCTAGTCCTTCTTTTCATTTAACTAGACATACCCAGTTCCTGCAACCGTTCTTCGTATATTTTAGCCTCCAGTCCCCTAATTATCTTGATTGATCTTCTTATTCTTATTTTCTGGCCCTTTTCATTTTCTTTAGCTACACTCTTTTTCTCGCCAGCTGATAATAAGCCCAATCGGGCTTTTGAGCGCATGGCAATAAGGCCAAGCGCTTATTTCAGGGTTCAAAAAAAAATATAAAACAGGGTCTTATTTTCAGGGAAACACGGTAGAGGGGGTGGGGTTTGAGGAGGAAGAGGAGGAAGAGGAGGAGGCTGGAGGAGATGATGACACCTGTGGGGTCCTTGATGTTCTCTGAGCTTGGTGGTTTCTTTGGCAGAAGTTTCATTACCCAAACTACGTCAAGTTCAATGTCTAACCCATTCGTATCACATCCCCTCATAGTCCTGCAAGGGTTAACAGAACCACATATCCCATCATTCCACCTTACCTCTGACTCCTCCCCCTGGGTATAAGAGGTCCCATCACGAGGCCATCCAGCAGTTCCAGATGTGTACCTGTAAGAGAGAGACAAAGGAGCCTGAGTGGCGTAGGAGGCTAATGCCTTCTACTAAGGCAGCATTTAACATCCAGCTGCCTGCAATTACTGCGAGTTCAATTCTCACCAGGCTCAAGGTCGACTCAGCCTTCCATCCTTTCTAAGGTGGGTAAAATGAGGACCCGGTTTGTGGGGGCAATAAGCTGACTTTGTATAAAATATACAAAAGTATGAAGGCTACTGCTTAACGCATTGTAAGCCGCCCTGAGTCTCCAGAGAAGGGCGGCATATAAAAATAAATAAAAAAATAAAATAAAAATAAAAAAAGGTCAATGGTTATCAACTGAATGGGCCTGGGACTAGTTCGGGCCTGCAATAAAGAAATTAAAAGAAGATATACTTGTGTCTTATGAGTTATTGGGTTAGATCCATCATCCTCACAAACTAGGTACCATCATCAGTACTAGAGGGAGTGGGGTTTGAGGAGGAGGAGGAGGAAGAGGAGGAGGAAAAAGAGGAGGAGATGACGACAACTGTAGGATCCTTGCTGCTCTCTCGAGTTTGATTGTTTTCCTGCAAATCTCTCATTACCCAAACTAGGCAACAACATCTTCAGTGATCATCAGCAATTTGGGTAATGAGGTGCCTGCAAGAAAACAGCCGAGCTCAGTAGATTGGCTGAGATTGGAATTTGGTCCTGCTGAGCATTTCCTCCTGTTTCTGCTTTCGGAGACATCCAACTTCCCCGACAGAAAGCAAACTCTGGAAAGTTCTAAAGTCAGCCCGAAGCCTGACCCTGAAATAAATTCTCATGAGCAAACTCTGGGTTTCACCCTTCTGGGAAGGCGGGCTTATCTCCTGCCTCGTCTCTCTGGTGCATCACTAGCAATTTCCCAAAAATTCATTTGGAAAGAGAGAGAGCGTATCAAGCGTTTTTTTGGGGTTTTTTTTTTTTTTTGGTTTAATGCAGATGACTTCAAACTTGGCAGCTTTAAGATTTGTGGACTTCAACTCTTCTGAAGTCCACAAGTCTTAAAGCTGTCAAGTTTGGGCACCCCTGGTCTTAAAGTTGTCAAGTCTGGGGACCCCAATCTTAGAGCTGTCAAGTCTGGGGACCCCAATCTTAAAGCTGTCAAGTTTGGGGACCTCTGGTCCCCTGAAGTCCACAAGTCTTAAAGCTGTCAAGTTTGGGGACTCCTGGTCCCCTGAAGTCCACAATTCTTTTTTTTTTTTAATTTTAAAAACAAAACTTTATTCATTCTTAAAAACATTTAAAACATACAAGTTTCTCTTAGTCAAGAAACAAATTTACATATACAGTACACAACTTCACCTACTGACTAATTTCTATTATCATATATACATAAATACAAACCTACAGTGACATATTTCATTTTCTATCTATCTGACAGTGCAGTTTTTAATTATATTAATTTCTTCTCAGTTTCATCTCTACCCATTTCCACTCCTCTGATTTATCCACTGGTATCATCTATTCCATATTGTAAAATATTTTGAGTCCTCCTTATCCTGTAACTCTAAAGTTAATTTGTCCATTTCTGCGCGTGTGTATATCTTTTGTATTAGCTCCTGATCGGTTGGCAATCGATCTGTTTTCCAAAGTTGTGCTACCGCTAATCTAGCCGCTGTGATTATGTGAAGTATTAAATATTTTATATCATTCCTAATGTTCTTTTTAATCATGCCTAATAAAAAATTTTGGGTTCTAATTCAATTTCGTAATCTGTTATTTCTACTATCCATGTTTTTATCTTGTTCCAATATTTCTTAATTTCTGGGCAGAGCCACCAAGTGTGGTAAAAAGTTCCCTGTGCTTTTTTGCATTTCCAACAGGTCGGATTTGGGTACATTTTCGCTAACCTTGTGGGGGCCAGATACCATCGATACCACATCTTATAGTGATTGTATAAGATGAAGTCCACAATTCTTAAAGCTGTCAAGTTTGGGGACCCCTGGAATTCTGGGAATTGAAGTCCACAAGTCTTAAAGTTTGGGGACCCCCTGGTTGGAGACCCCTGGTAGGCAGAGAAAAATTTTTCCCCCCACCCTTTTTTTTCCATTTGATGAAAGGAGACACGCTCTTCAAATTTCTCACAGAGAAGAAGAGAATTTTGGCAACTTGTTCATGGATACTGCAAAGAGGCCGAAGACTACAAGCAAACATCCCGTTTTAGAACAGAATAGAGCTGGAAGGGACCTTGGAGGTCTTCTAGTCCAGCCCCCTGCTCAAGCAGAAAAGCCTATACCACTCCAGGTAAGTAGTTGTCCAGTCTCTTCTTAAAAACCTCCAGTGATGAAGCACCCACAACTTCTGGTGGCAAGCTGTTCCACTGGTTATTTGTCTTCACCGTTAGGAAATTTCTCCATAATTCCAGGTTGCTGCTCTCCTTGGTTAGTTTCCATCCATTGTTTCTTGTCTTCTGGCGCTTTGGAGAATCATTTGATCCCTTCGTCTTTGTGGCAGCCCCTCAAATACTGGAACACTGCTATCATGTCACCCCTAATTCTTCTTTTCTTTAGACTAGCCAGACCCAAATCCTGCAGCTGTTCTTCATATGGTTTAGTCTCCAAGCCTTTGATCCTCTTAGTTGCTCTTCTCGGAACTTCTTCCAAAGTCTCAACATCTTTTTTTATAGTGTGGTGACCAAAATTGGTTGAGGCATTCCAGGTGTGGTCTTACTACGGGTTTATGAAGAGGTTTGGTAGCCTTGAGCCTGGGGCTTATCAAAGAGAATTATTTAGCATTGATGGAGAGAAATTTATTCTCCCAATATTAAGGAATGATCTATTATATGCCATCAAGTCAGGGCCAGCTCTTAGCTATGAGATGGATGGATTTTCTCCAGGTTGATCTTTTCCTAACCAGGTCCTTCAGTTCTTCCAATGGGGCCCACATTGGGATTGAGTCCATCCCCTTTACTGCTGATGGTGCTGCTTCTTCTTCTTCTCCTTCTTCTTCTCCTTCTTCTTCTTCTTCTTCTCCTTCGCCTTCTTCCTCTTCTTCTTCTTCTTCGCCTCCTCTTTCTTCTCGTCTTCCTCCTTCTCCTGTTCCTCCTCCTTCTTTTCCTTCTTCTTCTTCTCCGTCTCCTCCTCCTTTTTCTTCTCCTCTTCCTCCTCCTCCTTCTTCTCCTCCTCCTCCTTTTTCTTCTCCTCCTCCTCCTCCTCCTCTTCCTCCTCCTTTCTTCTCCTTCTTCTCCTCCTCCTCCTTCTTCTCCGTCTCCTCCTCCTCATTTTCTTCTCCTCCTTCTCCTTCTTCTTCTCCGTCTCCTCCTCCTCCTTCTCCTCCTCCTTCATCTCCGTCTCCTCCTCCTTTTTCTTCTCTTCTTCCTCCTCCTCCTTCTCCTCCTTCGTCTCCTCCTTTTTCTTCTCTTCCTCCTCCTCCTCCTTCTTCTCCTTCTCCGTCTCCTCTTCATTTTCTCCTCCTCCTCCTCCGTCTCCTCCTCCTTTTTCTTCTCCTCTTCCTCCTCCTCCTCCTTTCTTTCTTTCTTTCTTTCTTTCTTTCTTTCTTTCTTTCTTTCTTTCTTTCTTTCTTTCTTTCTCTTCTTCTTCTTCTCCTCCTCCTCCTCCTCCTCCTCCTCCTCCTCCTCCTATTTTTCCCAGCATTAGAATCTCCCCTTGAGAACTGGGTCTTTGCACAAAGGTGTCCAAAAGTAGGATAATTTAAGCCTGGCCATCAGAAAGAAAACTCTGAGTTGACGTGTTCAATGATCCATTAGTTTGTTTTCCTAGCTGTCCACCATAATCTCTGGGGTCTTCTCTACCACCAAGGTTCAAAAGCGTCAATATTCTTCCTCTCCTGCTTTTTCAAGACCAGTTTTGACTTGATCCTTAGAAAACCGCAGCTTGCATAATTCTGATCTTTTACATGCACGATATTCATTTCTGAGATGAACTTTCTCAATAAGATGGAGCAACGCTTTTGCATATGCTTGAAGATTAATGAGACGCTTAAGGATTAAGTAAATCTTATATTGACATTGTATAGATTATTTTTTCTCTCTCTCTTTTTCCCGGTATCTTTTTTTCCTCCCTTTATGCTCTGTTTACTTTAATCAGCGCAAGCGATGCCGCTTTTGTACTGTACAATCAGAGGTTTTGTTTGTTTGTTATACTCCGCCAACAAAACACTTTTAAATAAAACCGAGCCAAATTTAATGAGACTTCCACACGGTCGTCTTTGTGGGAATTCAGAAAGTTACAGGAGGTTGAAGCCATTCCTGTGGTGGTGCTAGGAGCCAAATGATTCATCCAACTTTGGAGAGTGGGTGGTATTCGCATTCAAAGGTCAAGGAGGACTTATCAGAGTTGATCTTTCTCAACCAGGGACCAGGAATTAAGGAGAAACGTCCTAACAGTGAGGACAATTAACCAGTGGGACAGCTCGCCACCAGAAATTGTGGGTGCTCCATCACTGGAAGCTTTTAAGAAGAGACTGGATAGTCACTTGTCTGAAATGGTAGAGGGTCTCCTGCTTAAGCAGGGGGCTGGACTAGAAGACCTCCAAGCTCCCTTCCAACTCTGTTATTCTATTCTATTCTGTTCTGTTCTGTTCTGTTCTGTTCTGTTCTGTTCTGTTCTGTTCTGTTCTGTTCTGTTCTACTCTACTCTACTCTACTCTACTCTACTCTACTCTACTCTACTGTACTCTACTCTACTCTGGCCTGGCCTGGCCTGGCCTGGCCTGGTCTACTCTACTCTACTCTACTCTACTCTACTCTACTCTACTCTACTCTACTCTACTCTACTCTACTCTACTCTACTCTGTAATCTAGTCTAGTCTAGTCTAGTCTAGTCTAGTCTAGTCTAGTCTAGTCTAGTCTAGTCTAGTCTAGTCTAGTCTAGTCTAGTCTAGTCTACTCTACTCCAGGGTTGTTAGACAGCTGTAAATGTCCCGGGTGAAGAAAATTGAAGTTAACATGATCCAGTTCAGTTATTGCATTGTAACCAAGGATGCTATTCAGCAGGTTCTGACAGGTTCTGGAGAACCAGCAGCGGAAATTTTGAGTAGTTCGGAGAACCGGCAAATACCACCACTGGCTGGCCCCAGAGTGGGGTGGGAATGGACATTTTCCAATATCCTTCCCCCAGGAATGGAGACTTTGCAGTATCCTTCCCCTGGAGTGGGGTGGGAATGCAGATTTTTTAGTATCCTTCCCCTGCCACGCCCACCAAGCCACACCTACAGAACCAGTAGTAAAACATATTTGAATTCCACCACTGATTCTAACCACTGCACCATCACAGCTGTCATCATTCCAAAGACTAACACCCAAAATATACTATAGCTATCTGCTACTTACGGCTAAAGCAAGTTTTGAAAGCTGTGGCTCCCAAGAAGTAAATCTATTTGTTCAGTCGTGGGCCCATTGTCATAGCGATGACCTCAAATGTAATGAGTATTTTCACAAATAGCACAATCTCCGGCTATAAAAAATTTGCCTGACCTTCCAGGGTTTTTTGTTTTTTTTGATACAAACGTTGATAAAATTGGCATGATATACATCTCCATAAAAATAGCAATCGAGAAGTTCTTACCTCCAACTTTCCAGGTGGCCAAAAACATCCCCAGAGGTGGACATAGATCTAAAATAAGGAAAAGCATTAAGCTTATCTTTTTGTTCTGCGTCAAGATAATATATATATATATATATGAGGATCAGCCCAGTATCAGAGATCCTGGAGATATTAGAACTTAGAACAAAGGAGAAATTTCCTGACAGTGAGAACAATGAATCAGTGGAACGACTGGCCTCCAGAAGTTGTTAAGGCTCCAACACTGGAAGTTTTTAAGAAGAGATTGGACATCCATTTGTCTGAAGTGGTGCAGGGTTTCCTGCCTAAGCAGGGGGTTGGACTAGAAGACCTCCGAGGTCCCTTCCAACTCTGTTATTCTATTCTATTCTATTCTATTCTATTCTATTCTATTCTATTCTATTCTATTCTATTCTATTCTATTCTATTCTATTCTATTCCATTCCATTCCATTCCATTCCATTCCACATTCTCTATTCTATTCTATTCTATTCTATTCTATTCTATTCTATTCTATTCTATTCTATTCCATTCCATTCCATTCCATTCCATTCCATTCCATTCCACATTCTCTATTCTATTCTATTCTATTCTATTCTATTCTATTCTATTCTATTCTATTCTATTCTATTCTATTCCATTCCATTCCATTCCACTCCACTCCATTCTACATTCTCTATTCTATTCTATTCTATTCTATTCTATTCTATTCTATTCTATTCTATGTCACGCCACGCCACGCCATTCCATTCCATGCCATTCCATTCTACATTCTCCTATTCTATTCCATTCCATTCCATTCCATTCCATTCCATTCCATTCCATTCCATTCCATGCCAGTCCATGCCATGCCATTCCATTCCATGCCATTCCATTCTACATTCTTCTATTCTATTCTATTCTATTCTATTCTATTCCACTCCATGCATGTGACATGCGCGCATGCCAGTGGTGGGTTTCAAAGTTTTTTACTACCGGTTCTGTGGGTGTGGCTTGGTGGGCGTGGCAGGTCTTGGTGGGCGTGGCTTGATGGGCATGGTAGGGGAAGGATACTGCAAAATCTCCATTCCCTCCCCATTCCAGGGGAAGGTTACTGCAAAATCCCCATTTCCTCTCAATCCGCTGGGACTCGGGAGGCAGAGAATAGATGAGGGGGAGGGAGGCCAGTCAGAATTTTTACTCCCGGTGCTCCGAACAACTCAAAATTTCTGCTACCAGTTCTCCAGAACTGGTCAGAACCTGCTGAAACCCACCTCTGGTGCACGCGCGAGCGAAGAGTGCACTTCCGACCCGGTTGGGAAGGTAAGTAGATTTCACCCCTGGGACAAATCTATCCTTTACAGTTAAAAATAGCAAGCCACCCAGAAACAATGCACTTAGCCAGCAATTAATTAGATGAATCCATTCCTTTTCATTGACTGTTGCTCTCCTAATCCCTAAACATAATAGCATGCTTGATAGCTAAGCATCAGACCCTTGAGAAGGCAGACGGTGCTACTTCCACGGGTCCGTCATCTTGACAGCGACGACTTGAGCCAACTATATTATCTGAGTCACTACCCTGCCGTCAAATATCTTAGTGACACGTGGTCGTACAACACGATGTGTTGGAATGCCCAGCTTCGAGGAATTCCCTAGCGCAGTGATGGCTAACCTTTTTTGCTATTGCGTGCCAAAAGCGGGGGGAACGCAGGGGGGGTCACGCGTTCGTGTGCCGACACCCATAATTCTATGCGCCCCACCCCCCATGCATGTGCACGCGACCCCCACATACTCCCCCCCATTTTTGGCCCATGATGGCACAGTGGATCTGGTCGACCTGTTTTCATTCCCCTCCCCAGGCTCCTAAAAAGGCTCTGGAGCCCGGGGAGGGCGAAAATGGCCTTCCCCACTCCCCTGGAGGCCCCCCGGAGGCTGGAAATGGCCTCTTTGCCGACTGGTGGACCCAGAACGCCTGAAAATCAGTGTGCCGGAGCTGAGCTCATGGGCCCACCGATATGGCTCCGTGTGCCACCCGCGGCACGTGTGCCATAGGTTCGCCATCACGGCCCTAGCGTTTACTGCTTCTGTTTTATTTGCGTCTTTTTAAAAAAAATTCTCTTGCATGGCCAACTACCGCCAGGTACTTTGAAAGCATAACCTGTTCAGTCTTCTCTCTTCCTTTGCCTGCTGTGTTTGACTGGATTTCATTACAATCAAATCCATCTCTATCGCAATCATAGCCCAGCATAAACCGTTATTTTTAGTCTTCTGGTAATTGACGCGCGGGCATCCCTCGGCACAGAGGATGACAAGAGAGAGACCCTCGGTCTCTCTTCAGTCCAATTAAAACTGCTTGAAAGGGTCACGGTGTCATCTGCGTAGGAAGGCAGGGCTACGGCGGGGCACGGCGGCTGTTGAAAGGCCCCCTCGGCGGAGCTTCGCATCACACGGAGAACATTGAGATGAAATAGAAGAAGCACCGATACACGTTCTCTCTTCTGAGCAACGATAGAACTGGCTGGTTGGACAGAATGGTCGCATTTCACTTGCACAAAGGGAAAAATCAAAGAGCTTACTTGACTGATGAGTAGAGTAGAGTAGACTGGACTGGAGTGGAGTGGAGTGGAGTGGAGTGGAATGGAATGGAATGGAATAGAATAGAATAGAATAGAATATTGGAATTAGGAAATTAGAATAGAGTGGAGTGGAGTGGAATGGAATAGAATAGAATATTGGAATTAAGAAATTAGAGTAGGGTAGAGTAGAGTAGAGTAGAGTAGAGTAGAGTAGAGTAGAGTAGAGTAGAATAGAATAGAATAGAATATTGGAATGAAGAGTAGAGTAGAGTAGAGTAGAGTAGAGTAGAGTAGAGTAGAATAGAATAGAATAGAATATTGGAATGAAGAGTAGAGTAGAGTAGAGTAGAGTAGAGTAGAGTAGAGTAGAGTAGAGTAGAGTAGAATAGAATAGAATAGAATAGAATAGAATAGAATAGAATAGAATATTGGAATGAAGAGTAGAGTAGAGTAGAGTAGAGTAGAGTAGAGTAGAGTAGAGTAGAGTAGAGTAGAATAGAATAGAATAGAATAGAATATTGGAATGAAGAGTAGAGTAGAGTAGAGTAGAGTAGAGTAGAGTAGAGTAGAATAGAATAGAATAGAATAGAATAGAATAGAATAGAAAATAGGGAATAGACTACAAAATAGGGAATAGACTAGAATTAGAATTAGAATAGAATAAGGAATAGGATAGGATAGGATAGGATAGGATAGGATAGGAGAGGAGAGGAGAGGAGAGGAGAGGAGAGGAGAGGAGAGGAGAGGATAGAACTGGAAGAGACCTTGGAGGTCTTCTAGTCCAGCCCCCTGTTCAAGCAGGAGAACCTATACCATTCCAGACAAGTGATTGTCCAGTCTCTTCTTAAAAACCTCCAGTGATGGAGCGCCCACAATTTCTGGTGGCAAGCTGTTCCATTGGTTATTTGTCCTCACTGTTACGAAGTTCCTCCTTAATTCCAGCTTGCTTCTCTCTTTGATCAGTTCCCATCCACTGTTTCTTGTCCTGCCTTCTGGTGCTTTGGAGAATAAGTTGACCCCCTTCTTCTTTGTGGCAGCCCCTCAAATACTGGAATCTGCTATCATGTCGTTGTCCTTCTTTTCTCTAGACCAGCCATATCCAAATCCTGCAACCGTTCTTCATATTTTTTAGTCTCCAGGCCTTTAATCATCTTAGTTGCTCCACTTTGCAATTATCTTTTGAACTGCCTTTAATACCAGCTCTCAAAAAAAAAAAAAAATCACAGGGGAATGGAGCTGAGGTACACCTGCTCTGCACTATAAAATCTGGCAGGTCTATCTGTACATCAGAGCATTTTGACACGCTGTTTAATGCTAGGAATAGAAGAAGTGGGTTTCTTTTGGAGATCTGCGTTGACTGGCATCCTGGGCCAGCGATAAATCCCCAGCATCCCATAAACGGGACACGAGATCAATACGTTATTCCCAGCGACGGGTTAATTCAGAGGCATATAGATCCTAGGGGTGCCATAAAAGTGCATTCAGGACTTGAGCCGGTTGATTAAATCATCAATAGAGATCTATCGCTACGCTTTGTAATTATACTTTTAACGACTACGGTTTACCTTTAATGATGGGTGGGTACCCACTGTCCACTGCGAAACTCTTTCTCCATTCTTCCTTTTTCATTGCTACCTTCTCCATTTTTTCCCCTCTTCATTTCTTCATGTCTTTCTTCTCCGTTTCTTCCTTCTCCTTCTCCGTTCTTCCTTCTTCATTTCTACCTCCTCTTCTTCTCCATTTTCCCTTTTCCATTTCTCCTCCTTCTCTTCTCCATTCTCCTTCATTTCTTCCTTGTCCTCCTGCTCCTTCTCCGTTTCTTCCGTCTCCTTCCTCTTCTTCTCCATTCTTCCTTCTTCATTTCTACCTTCTCTTCTTCCTTCTCCACTTTCCCCTCTCCATTTCTCCTCCTTCTCCATTCTCCTTCATTTCTTCCTTGTCCTCCTGCTCCCTCTCCGTTTCTTCCTTCTCCTTCCTCTTCTTCTCCATTCTTCCTTTTTAGTTTCTATTATCTCCTTCTCCATTTCTTCCCTCTCCATTTCTTCCTTCTCCTTCTCCTTCTCAATTCTTCCTTTTTCATTGCTACCTTCTCCAGTTTTTCCCTCTCCATTTCTTCATGTCTTCCTTCTCCATTTCTTCCTTCTCCTTCTTCTCCATTCTTCCTTCTTCATTTCTATCTTCTCCTCCTTCTCCACTTTCCCCTCTCCATTTCTCCTCCTCCTCTTCTCCATTCTCCTTCATTTCTTCCTTGTCCTCCTGCTCCCTCTCTGTTTCTTCCCTCTCCATTTCTTCCTTCTCCTTCTCCTCCATTCTTCCTTGTTTTTTCTTTCTCTTCGTTCTCCACTTTCCCCTCTCAATTTCTCAATTTGTTCCTTCTCCATTTTTTCCCTCTATTCTTCATTTTTAGTTCTCTATTTTCTCCTTCTCCATTTTCCCCTCTCCATGTCTTCATGTCTTCCTTCTCCATTTCTTCCCTCTCCATTTTTTCCTTCTTCTCCTTCTCCATTCTTCCTTTTTAGTTCCTATCTTCTCCTTCTCCATTTTCCCCTCTCTGTTTTTCCATGCCTTCCTTCTCCTTCTCCATTTCTTCCCTCTCCTTCTTCTCCATTCTTCCTTCTTCATTTCTACCTTCTCCTTCTCCTTTCCCCCTCTCCATTTCTCCTTCTTCCCCCCTTCTCCTTCTCTCCTCCATTCTTCTTCATTTCTACCTTCTCCTAATCCTTTTCTTCCTCCTCCATTTCTTCCTCCTCCTTCCTCTTCTCCTCCATTCTTCCTTCTTTGTTTCTACCTCCTCCTCCTTCTCCATTTTCACCTCTCCATTTCTTCCTTCTCCACTTCTTTCCTGTCCACTTCTTCTCTCTCCTTCTCTTTCTCCTCCTTTCTTTTTTTTCAGCCTGCGAAATTCTCACGTACAACAAACAAACAAACAAATATTGAAGAGGCAGACGGATCCCTATCTTGGTTCTGTGTATGTGTATCTGCGAAAGATTGGCTGAACTGGCCTAATATACCCAGAGCCAAGATAGGGATCCGTCTGCCTCTTCAATATTTGTTTGTTTGTTTGTTGTGCATGAGAATTAGGATCTTCATCACACAATTCTCCAGTGTATACTTCTCTGCCTGTGATTATTTACCCTGTTGGGGAAAAAAAAATTGATTTGGAGGCGAGAGTTTTTCAGTGGGATCTTTTAAAAGAAATTTATCAAGACTATAATTGCAATCAGAAATCTGTTGTGGTTCATTTACTCAGTCTGGTTCACTGGGGAAGGTGTTAAATTAGTAGGGGGGCTGGTTTCTACAGCCCCCTTAACCATGAAAGGTCGCTGGGGTATTTGGGGCCAATTCCTCTCTTTAGAACAACAGAGTGGGAAGGGACCTTGGAGGTCTTCTAGTCCAACCCCCTGCTTAAGCAGGAAACCCTACACCACTTCAGACAAATGGTTATCCAACATCTTCTTAAAAACTTCCAGTGTTGGAGCATTCACAACTTCTGGTGGCAAGTTGTTCCACTGGTTAATTGTTCTCACTGTCAGGAAATTTCTCCATAGTCCTAAATTGCTTCTCTCCTGGCTTAGTTTCCACCCATTGCTTCTTGTCCTGCCCTCAGGTGCTTTGGAGATGAGCTTGACTCCCTCTTCTTTGGGGCAGCCCCTGAGATATTGGAACACTGCTATCCTGTCTCCCCTAGTCCTTCTTTTCATTAAACTAGACATCCCCAGTTCCTGCAACCGTTCTTCATATGTTTTAGCCTCCAGCACCCTAATCCTCTTTGTTGCTCTTCTCTGCACTCTTTCTAGAGTCTCCACATCTTTTTTGCATCGTGGCGACCAAAACTGGATGCAATATTCCAAGTGTGGCCTTATCAAGGCATTATAAAGTGGTAAACAGAGCTGAAACAGAGCTTCAGAAAAAAAGCCTCTGAAGCTCTTTTTGGAGGCTTTTTTTCTGAAGCTTCGTTTCTGATGCTTTTTTCAGCCTCTGAAACCTCCGTTTCAGAAACTGGGCGGAGCTACATTCAGAGTATAAGACGCACCCAGATTTTCACCCTTTTTTGGGGGGAGAAAAAGGTGCGTCTTATACTCTGAAAAATACGGTATTTTTTTTTTTTTTAAATTAAAGTTAGCTCAGGCTTTTGATTCAAGAAAACAATCGCTGGTTAACAACCTTTAAATCAGTATTTCCCAACCTCAGCAACTTGAAGTGAGCATCCACTCCCGCAATTCCCCAGCCAACATCTTAAAGCCCGCTGGCTAGAAAATTCTGGGAGTGGATGTCTACCCATTTTAAAGTTGTTGAGCTTGGAAACACCGGTTTGAATCAACCCCGTATGTCAGGCTGTGAAGCAGCTTTTACAGAAAAAGGGAAGCGACAAACTGGAAAAGCTCCTTTCTTATTTCCGAGGGTGCGTGCACATAAAGGGCATTAAAAGCCTGCAATTATCCACACTTAACCAGAGAGTAGGTAGCTCAACGGAGGTGACGTTTTATAGTAGATGTATAGCAGAGAATGCCAACGTGCAGCTGGTATATAAACTGAGCAGGAGACGGCGGTACATAAAATAGCAAAAGCGTGTTGCTGGCATCAGACAGTCAAGCCACAAAACATGGTTTGCAAACTGTAATCTTGGCTTGGTTCGCACATCACAGCAAGTACACAACATTGAAATGGGACAGTGCGGCTTAGCAAGCTGACTGAATCACAAGGTTTGGTGCAGTGGTGAGCTGCCCCCGGTTCGGACCGGTTCACAAGAACCGGTAGTAAACTGGCAGGAGGCTCCACCCACTGCCCTGGATGTCATCATCGGCGATCTACGCATGCGATCCCGTTCCGAACCGGTAGTGAAGGTAAGTAGAACCCACCTCTGCATCTTTTGATCAACATTGGTTCAACAAGCCCTAACAACATACTAATCCAAAAAAAAAAAAAACAAATACAACACAATGTTGTGGGCAGAGGACGGAGGTTCCAGATATGCTGGCTGGGGATGGTGGGCTGGGTTTCTTGGGCTCGGCTGGGGATGATGGGCTTTAGCCCTAGGCCTGACTGGGGAGGGTGGGCTGAGTCCTTGGGCTCGGCCCTTTTAAAAGTGTACTAAGGCTTTAAATCAAGGTGTTTAACCTTGACAAGTTTATAACCTGTGCACTTCAACTCCCAGAATTCACCAGCCATGGGAGTTGACATCCCCAAGTCTTAAAGTTGCCAAGGTTGGATGTCTCTGCTTTATATCCCTTCGCTGTCCAACCTGCTTGCAACTCCCAGCTCTCCTCTTATTAAAATGTATTAAAGGGGGAGGGCTGTGGAAGGAGAAGGAGAGGCAGAGGCTGGGGACTGAGTCAAGAGAGGAATCAGCCTGGAGTCCCAGCTGTCTGCAAGGAAGATAAATCCTTCCATTCCCCACCATCCAGTCAGAGCTGAAGAAGCTTCTTGGATGAGAAGCGAAAGGTCTTCAAAAGAAAAAAACCAGAAAGTCCAGTGGCCTCCTGAAAAAGCCCCTTTGGAACTCTCTTGAATTCCGTTAACTTTTCTCTACCTCCAATTTAGTGCTGACTGTTAGTTGACCAGATTCTTGTGTCTAAGCAAGAGTAACCCATTACGTAACTGGTACTTTTTTTTTTAATTTTGATTTATATGCCGCCCTTCTCCGGAGACTCAGGGCGGCTTACAATGCGCTAAGCAATAGCCTTCATCCTTTTGTATATTTATACAAAGTCAGCTTATTGCCCCCACAAACTGGGTCCTCATTTCACCTACCTTAGAAAGGATGGAAGGCTGAGTCAACCTTGAGCCTTGGCGAGATTCGAACCTGCAGTAATTGCAGGTAGCTGGTCTTAATAACAGGGTGCTTTAGACCACTGTACTACCAAGGCTCTTAATGTGTGGTCTTGATTCTTCCCACCTGACAGGGACCTATCATCCCCGTCAGGGGTGGGTATCAAATTTTTTTACTACCAGTTCTGTGGGCGTGGCTTGGTGGGCGTGGCAGGGTAAGGATACTGCAAAATCCCCATTTCCTCACGATCCGCTGGGACTCAGGAGGCAGAGAATAGATGGGGGTGGGGCCAGTCAGAATTTTTACTACCGGTTCTCCAAACTACTCAAAATTTCTGCTACCAGTTCTACAGAACTGGTCAGAACCTGCTGAAACCCACCTCTGATCCCTGTGTCCTGAAGATGTCACAAGGACAACAAACTCCAGCAGAATTTCCTTAGAAATAAGAGTCTCCTGCCATGGGCAGGGGGTTGGACTAGAGGACCTCTAAGGTCCCTTCCAACCCTACGTTCTAGAGGTCACTTTTTTGTCCCTTTCCTTTCCTTTCCTTCTTTCCTCCCCTACCCTGTTTCTCTGGCCATAAATTTAGTGGAGAACGTTGAAAGAAGATTTGTATGTAGGTATAGAGAATGAGGTTTAGTCATGAAGCCGTTGAAGGAAAGCTTAAATCTGACCTGTCAGTCAAATCTGACCTGTCAGTCTAGATAATGAGCCAAAACAATCAGAGCCAATAAAAATAAAATCCTGAGCAATTAATCAAGTTTCCCTCTCAGGTGAGCTTTTAAAAAACAGGATAGCATCTTCCTTTCCCCTTTCCTTTCCTCTCCTCTCCTCTCCTCTCCTCTCCTCTCCTTTCCTTTCCTTTTTCCTCTCCTCTCCTTTCCCCCTTTCCTTTCCTTTTTCCTCTCCTCTCCTCTCTCCTCTCCTTTCCCCCTTTCCTTTCCTTTCTCCTCTCCTCTCCTCTCCCTTTTCCTCTCCTCTCCTCTCCCTTTTCCTCTCCTCTCCTCTCCTTTCCACCTCTCCTCTCCTTTCCTTTTTCCTCTCCTCTCCTTTTTCCTCTCCTCTCCTTTCTCCCTCTCCTTTTCTTTCCTTTTTCCTTTCTCCTCTCCTCTCCTCTCCCTTTTCCTCTCCTCTCCTTTCCCCCTCTCCTCTCCTCTCCTTTCCTTTTTCCTCTCCTCTCCTTTCCTTTTTCCTCTCCTCTCCTTTCCTTTTTCCTCTCCTCTCCTTTCTCCCTCTCCTTTTCTTTCCTTTCCTTTTTCCTCTCCTCTCCTTTCTCCGTCTCCTTTTCTTTCCTTTCCTTTTTCCTCTCCTCTCCTTTCTCCGTCTCCTTTTCTTTCCTTTCCTTTTTCCTCTCCTCTCCTCTCCCTTTTCCTCTCCTCTCCTCTCCTTTTCCTCTCCTCTCCTCTCTTTTCCTTTTTCCTCTCCTCTCCTCTCCTTTCCTTTTTCCTCTCCTCTCCTTTCCTTTTCCTCTCCTCTCCTCTCCTTTTTCCTCTCCTCTCCTTTCTCCCTCTCCTTTTCTTTCCTTTCCTTTTTCCTCTCCTCTCTCCTCTCCTTTTCCTCTCCTCTCCTCTCTTTTCCTTTTTCCTCTCCCCTCCCCTCCCCTCCCCTCCTTTCCTTGGATGTTTGTTGCATCAATGCTCCTAGCCTGGAAAAAAACATGCTTGACTCTCTACTGCAGCCACCAGACCTGGAAAGCAAACTAGCTCAGTGTTCCTTAAACTCTTAAAACTCATAATCCCTACCCCCCCCCAAAAAAAAACTGATGAAGGGCCTCAAAAGAGCTTTTGTTTATCTGGGTGATATTGATCAGTATTTACTGTATTAAAAATTAAAATTGATACATTCGTTGAAAGTTTCTGTAATGAATCTTGTAAACATAGCAATATTAAATCCATTAGATATTAACATTGTTCATGTAAAAAGCCCTGTATTTTTTTTTTTGACAAAAAAACCAACGAGAGTGTTTCACTCTAACTACACAAGCACACAGACTCTCACAAAGCTGTATGTGGCATTTTGTGTAGCCGGCCACGCGTTGCTGTGGCTCTCTTTCTCTCTTTCTCGTTCTCTCCCTCTTTTTCTCTCTCTTTCTCCCTCTCTTTCCCTCTCTCTTTCTCTCTCTTTCTCCCTCCCTCTCTCTCTGCCTCCCTTTCTCTTTCTCTCTCTTTCTCGTTCATTTTCTCTCGTTCACTCTCTCTCCCTCCCTCCCCCTCCCTCTCTCCCCCCCTCCCTCTCTCTCTTATTCTCTCCCTTTTTCTCTTTCTCCCTCCCTCTCTCTGCCTCCCTTTCTCTTTCTCTCTTTCTCATTCACTCTCTCTCGTTCACTCCCCCTCCCTCCCTCCCCCTCCCTCCCTCCCCCCTCCCTCTCTCTTGTTCTCTCCCTCTTTTTCTCTCTTTCTCCCTCTCCTTCTCTCTTTCTCCCTCTCTCTGCCTCCCTTTCTCTTTCTCTCTTTCTCGTTCACTTTCTCTCTCGTTCACTCTCTCCCTCCCTCCCCCTCTCTCCCCCTCCCCCTCCCTCTCTCTCGTTCTCTCCCTCTTTTTCTCTCTTTCTCCCTCTCTTTCTCCCTCCCTCTCTCTCTGCCTCCCTTTCTCTTTCTCTCTCTTTCTCATTCACTTTCTCTCTTGTTCACTCTCTCTCGTTCACTCTCTCTCCCTCCCTCTCCCCCTCCCTCTCTCTCGTTCTCTCCCTTTTTCTCTTTCTCCCTCTCTCCCTCTCCCTCTCCATCTCTTCCTCCCTCTCCCTTCCAATTAATGAGCAACGTCGCAACACTGCACACTTAATACGTGTGTTGCTTTTACATCCAACAGATGGCGCTGTTTTTCGAAAAAGCATGTTTTTTACCTGTCACAGGTATGACATCTATATAATAGTAGGTATATAAAAACAGGCGCGTATTCAAAGGCAACGTTGTGTCAAAATTTCAAAGCAATCAGTGCAGAACTTTCGGAGATTTAAGATTTTGAACAAACAAACATTTACATTTTTATTTATATAGGTTATTGGCCACGCCCACCGGGTCACCTAACCACTAAGCCACGCCCACCAATTAAGCCACACCCACAGAACTGGGTGGGAAAATTTTTAGATTTCACTCCTGGTCCTAACCTGTGAAAGTTACTTTTCTGGCAACCACAAAATACACCCTTGAAAGCTTCCTGGCTGAGAATGTTGTTTATACTTATCAAATCGTGGGTTGAAGGTGGAAACGGCAGGGGCTACTGATCGAGGATGCAGATGGCTCCGAGCCAAGAAACCCTTGGAGAGAAATCAGATAGAATTTAAAAAGAAAGCGGTGTAATTAGACCTGAAAGGCGCTGTCAATTTATCAGAATGATGGATTGATTAATGCACTAAAATTGTGGCTTTGGAAGGGGAACCCGAAGAGGAGTTGAAGAACAGGAGAAAAGTTGGACCGAGTAGCAAAGAATGCCTTGCAGCGTGTTGTATATCAGTGATTTGCATTATGTATTTCAGTCAGAGGGGTAGTTGTAGGCTTGTCAGGGCCCACACAAAAATGGGTTCAAGGCAGGGTAGACATTTGGGGGCTTGAAACCAAGAGCCAACTAGATCCCTTTCAATATCTAAGGTGCTGCCACCAAGACCTGCGTGATCATATTATAAGCAACTGCGTTCTCTTTGCCGATGATGTAAAAATATTTAACACCACTGTTCTGCCCCAGCTACGGACCCCAAAGAACGCAGCACGCACAAAGTCTGTACAAAACTTAATTTACTAAAATAACTCAGTCTTTTTCAAACAAAGGCTGTTAATAAGCTTTCTTAACACCCTACAAGAAACCAAAGATAAAGTAATCACAATCTTACTAGGGTTGGCAGAAAGCCCAGAAGCAATTTGCAGAGGAGAGTGAACTGAAGTTGTTCCCTACAAATTGCTTCAGTTGGTGTTCCTCCTTAAATAGGCTAAGGGAGTGGCCAATTAGCCCCAAGCCTTACTCTCGAGGAGAGTAAACCTAATTTCGCATAGCTTCTTCTCCGGTAATATTACACTACTAACCAGAGCATACAAAACATTTGCTAGACCAATTCTCGAATACAGCTCATCTGTCTGGAACCCGCACTGCATATCGGACATTAATACAATTGAGCGTGTCCAGAAATATTTCACGAGAAGTAGTCCTCCACTCCTCTGCTCGTAACAAAATACCCTATGCCACCAGATTTGAAATTCTGGGTTTAGAAAATTTAGAACTACGCCGCCTTCGGTAGGACCTATGCATAGCTCATAAAATCATCTGCTACAATGTCCTTACCTGTCAGTGACTACTTCAGCTTCAACCACAACAATACACGAGCACACAATAGACACAAACTTAAAGTGAACCGCTCCAAACTCGATTGCAGAAAATACGACTTCAGTAACAGAGTTGTTAATGCCTGGAATGCACTACCAGACTCAGTGGTCTCATCCCAAAACCCCCAAAACTTTAACCTTAGACTGTCTACTGTTGACCTCTCCCCATTCCTAAGAGGTCTGTAAGAGGCGTGCATAAGAGCACCAGCGTGCCTACCGTCCCTGTCCTAATGTTCCCTTTAATTGTACCCATTTTATGTATTCAATTCATGCTTATACTTATATATATTATCTAATATGTACTCGACAAAATAAATAAAGAAAAATAAATAAAGAAGAGGCAGTCAACCTATTCTCCAAAGCACCTGAAGGCAGGAGAAGCAACAATGGATGGAAACTAATCAAAGAGAGAAACAACCTAGAACTAAGGAGAAATAGAATAGAATTCTTTATTGGCCAAGTGGGATTGGACATGCAAGGAATTTGTCTTCGGTGGATAAGCTCGCAGTCAGGGGTTGGATTCACCCGGTTCGGCCAAATCGGATGCTAATTTTACATCTGCTTCACAGAACCGGTAGTTGCAAGGACTGGGTGGCCCCGCCCACCCCTCCCCTCCCCTCCCCGGAGTCTCCATGTGGCCCATTTTGGATGCCAGGTAAGTGCAGGGCTTGTGCGGAGGCTCTGGGAGGGCGAAAAAGGGGCCTCCCCGAAGTTCCAGAAGTCTGGAAACAGGCACGTTTCCGGCCTCTGGAGGGCCTCCAGAGTCCGGGGGAGGCTGTTTTCGCCTTCCCGAAGGCTCAAGAAAAGCCTCCGGAGCCTGGGGAGGGCGAAACCTCTGGAGCCTGCACCCACTCGGCCTGCAGGAGGCCGAGTAGGCCACGCCACCCAGCAACCAGGTTGCTAAAATTTTTGAACCCCACCTCTCCTGTTAAGTGACCAGAGCAATGGAGTTTTCCTAACCCGGGTTTAAGATGTTGTGTGAACTGAGCCTCCGCCTAAGACGTGATCGTTCTATTCAGCCTTCAGAGAATGCCTTAAGGCTGCATTTTCATATCATGTTTAATTGTTTAGGCGGGAGTAAGCAATTAACTTTGTTAAATGTCTTCATATGTTCCTTGTGTGCCGAGTTGCGGCAAAAATATTTTAATCAGCCAGCGTCTCTTTGAATAGCAAGAAACGCAGAGAGTTTGTCAAGTGGCAGGAGGGAAATAACTCTTGGTGGGTTTACTGTCTTTCCAGCAGCATCCAATAAGGTGGGCTCCACCAAGGCATCCTCCACCCTGCCCCACATCCCTGCCCCACACTAAAATGTGGGGCTGACTGGCAAAACCAAAGAGGAGGAATTGAAAAGTAGACTCGGCAAAAAGACGTCTTCCGCACAACCGCCAAATGAGTCTTGCGACGCCTTCATATTCCCAGATTTAATTTACACAGGGGGGAAAAAATGCTTTATAGGCAGGAGTGCGTGAAGGAAAGTGAGTGCGATATGCAAGGAGGGCAGATTTTACAGCAAAAGGAGGCAATTGGGCATCCAAAGCCTGTGATCGGCCTATTAGTTCCTCCCTCTCTAATTATCTGCTCCAATGTCTTTTCTCCAATTTTTTTTAACCTTTTCCTGACCAGGGTGGAAAGGAGGAGGTGGTGGTGGAGGAGGAGGAGGAGGAGGAGGAGGAGAAGGGGAGGAGGAGGAGGAGGAGGAGGAGGAGAGGAGGAGGAGGGGAGGAGGAGGAGGAGGAGGAGGAGGAGGAGGAGGAGGAGAAGAAGAAGAAGAAGAAGAAGAAGAAGAAGAAGAAGAAGAAGAAGAAGAAGAAGAAGAGGAAGAAGAAGGGGAGGAGGAGGAGGAGGAAGAGAAGGAGAGGAGGAGGAGAAGAAGAGGAGGAGGAGGAGGAGGAGGAGGAGGAGGAGATGATGATAATGCCTTTATCCGGCTTTTTAAATCTTTTCCTGAACAGGGTGGAAAGGAGGAGGAGGAGAAGAAGAGGAGGAGGAGAAGAAGAAGGAGAGGAGGAGGAAGAGGAGAAGGAGGAGAAGAGGAGGAGGAGGAGGAGGAGGAGATAATGACTTTATCCGGCTTTTTAAATCTTTTCTTGACTAGGGTGGGAAGGAGGAGGAGGAGGAGGAGAAAGAAAAAAAGGAAAGAAAGGAAAAGAAAAGAAAAGAAAGGAAAGGAAAGGAAAGGAAAGGAAAGGAAAGGAAAGGAAAGGAAAGGAAAGGAGGAAGCCAGGAAGGCAGGAAGGCAGGAAGAAAGAAAGAAAGAAAGAAAGAAAGAAAGAAAGAAAGAAAGAAAGAAAGAAAGAAAGGAAGGAAGGAAGGAAGGAAGGAAGGAAGGAAGGAAGGAAGGAAGGAAGAAAGAAAGAACTCTTTCCTTTTGAAAATAGATAAACTCCTTTGATTCCTGGGAACTTCTGAAATACCACTATGCCATTTGATGGGGAATAACAGAAAAGGGATGTTACACCTATTTTCTTGGATTTGTTATTTGAACTTTCCAGCCTACCCCACATTCCTGGGATCACCTGGTGGTCTCCCAACCAAGTACTACCAAAGTTTGACCCCCCCAAAAAACTTTCTGGGATGTCTAGCTGGCTTCCTCTGTCTCGTACGTATTTTCACGATGCGTCCACACAGGATGTGGTCCAAAAAATCAAGACGTCGGCCACTACCACCACAGTGGGGTTGAAGTTCCCCTTGTTACGGCCATCGCATCCCACCCTTGTGGCTGCCTGCTTGGATTTTTGTTTTTGTAGGTTTTTTTTTTTACCGTATATTGTGGACATCCTCGAACAGAAGGACTTTAACTCAGCATCTCTGTGAAAATATAAATGTTTGCAGGATGGAAAGCAATACTTGGAACGGGGCTCACTTGGCACACAGCAGAATGCTTTGGCAGAGGTTCTGCTGTGTTGTGAGTGTGAATTGAGGCATGCACTTCACAGCTGGAGAGAAGCAGAAGGTGTTAGAAAAACCACATGTTTCTGGCAGCCAGTAGCCAATTACAGGCTTCGGTTGCCACCGTGCCTGATTTCTTTTGGTCCAATTTTTTGTCTGTGGATGTGTAAAGATTCAAATAATTGTTCCTTCGGTTTTGTGATTCCCACAATCACAACACACACACACACACAAAACCAGTCTTGCTACCCACACATGCTAATTCCTTAGAAAAAGCAGGATTTTATCTTGGGGATAAAAAGTTTTATCTTTCTCTTCTCCCTTTCTGCATTTGAGCAGGCATGATGGTCTAGTCAGTTTCACAGTCTGTTTACCCCTCGTCATTCTTCTCCAGAGATCCTTCTGGATCCTTGAGCTTTTGCTTTATAGGAGATTCTTCGTCAGACTCACGGATACTTCTGTTTGTTTGTTTGTTTGTTTGTTCCTTGTTGGTGTTCCTTGTACGGTTGACAGATAAGTGTACAAATTAAAGCTGGAGAAAGAAATTGATTTGTCGGCTGCAAAGAATCAAGACCACATTTCAATCTAGCTAATTTATTGTTCATGCCTCTACAGTAAGCATCTTGTCAACTAGCGATCAGCACTGAATTGGCTCTAGATGAGAATTAACCGAATTCAAGAGAAGTTGGACAAGAGATGGTTTATGGTGATGTAACGAGCCCAGACTATTTCCTCTCTTGACTCCTCCTCCATGGGGCATGTCGGGAGAATGGTTGATACTCGGATTCCGAAAGATCTCTTGGATGGAGAATTAGTGCCGGGAAAGCGCCCCAGAGGGAGACCACAGCTGCGATGTAAGGATATCTGCAAGAGGGACCTAATGGACATTAACAATTGGGAAACCTTGGCCTCCGAACGTTCAGCTTGGAGGCTAAAGACGCAGCATGGCCTTCTCCAATTCGAAGAGACGCTTGTTCGGCAGGCCTAGGCAAAGAGGCAGTCCCGGAACCAGCGAAATCTGGGGTCTGGGCCGGGGACGGACTATATCTGCCCGCAGTGTGGAAGGGATTGCCACTCTCGAATCGGCCTTTTTAGTCACACCAGATGCTGTTTTAGGACCTCTTTCCAGAGCACGATCCCATAGTCTCTTGAGACTGAAGGATGCCAATGGAATGGAAAGAGGGGAGGGGGCTACCCTTCTCTCCCCCCCGCTTTTTTTTTTTTAATTTGATTTATATGCCGCCCTTCTCCGGAGACTCAGGGCGGCTTACAATGCGTTAAGCAATAGCCTTCATACTTTTTGTATATTTATACAAAGTCAGCTTATTGCCCCTACAAACTGGGTCCTCAATTTACCTACCTCAGAAAGGATGGAAGGCTGAGTCGACCTTGAGCCTTGGAGAGATTCGAACCAGCAAGTAATTGCAGGCAGCTGTGTTAATAACAGGGTGCTTTAGACCACTGTGCTATCAAGATGATTAGACAAGGAAGTCTAGCGGAGGGGAGGAAGAGGCTCCGTTTCAACCCAGATGCTTTTCCGCAGTGAGGGTCCTTATTTTAGACTCTTATTAGAAAAAGCATTAGGAAACCGGCGCGGATGCCGAGCGGAGCATCAAAGGGGAAAGAGGATTTGAAATTAAGAAAAACATCTTGAGGTTTGAAGGCACTGAGTAATTTCAGCTTAGGGAAAGGAGATGAATGGAAAAGAGGTTGATCGCCTTCAAGTATTTAATAGACTCCGCTAAAGGACGTGGGGTTTCTCTTGAAGGAGAGGTGGAACCCCGGAGTAACAGATGCAGCAGAGCCTGGATGGAAGATTTAAAGACTGAAGACAAAACAAAAGACGAGAGAATTTGGAGAGAGAAGCAGCCCCCTCTGGTTGGGGACCATCTGCTTTCTTCCTTAATTCTGTTCTTTCGCTCTCTCATTCCTTCTGCTCCAGGAGTCTAGCAAAAATCCTCCTCCTCCTTCTTTCCTCCTTCTCCTCTTTTGCCTCTTCCTCCTCCCCTCCCTCTCTTCCTCCTTCCCTCCTCCTTCTTTTCCTTTTCCTTCTCCTCCTTCTTTCCTCCTCCTCCTCTTTTGTCTCTTCCTCCTCCCCTCCTTCTTTTCCTTTTCCTTCTCCTCCTTCTACTATGAACCGGTAGTAAAAGTAAGTAGAACCCACTCCTGTTCAGAAGCCTCTGGATGCAGGTAGTCCAGTAAACCAGGTTAACTAAACAGCAATCGGGGCTGTTTGGTTAACCTGTTTGGTTAACCCAAACATTAAGCAGGGCCAGCAATCCAATAAACCAGCTTAATCGAAACATTAACCAGGGCCAGCAGTTCAATAAGCCAGGTTAACCCAAACATTAATCAGAGCCAGCAGTCCAATAAGCCAGGTTAACCCAAGCATTAACCAGGGCCAACAGTCCAATAAACCAGGTTAACCCAAACATTAACCAGGGCCAGCAGTCCAATAAGCCAGGTTAACCCAAACATTAACCAGGGCCAACAGTTCAATAAACCAGGTTAACCCAAACATTAACCAGGGCCAGCAGTCCAATAAGCCAGGTTAACCCAAGCATTAACCAGGGCCAGCAGTCCAATAAGCCAGGTTAACCCAAACATTAACCAGGGCTTCGCTCCCGTTGCGAACCAGTAGTAAAGGTAAATAGAACTCACCCTGCCCCAGGTGTGCCTTGTGAAAGGGGGCGGGGCACTCTCCTCCCTCGTAGCCGGCTCAGTGTGCCTTGTTCTCGCCTTCTCTCTTCCCTCCTTGCTCTCGGATCAGGAGGCGGTAGTCCTTGCTCTTCTCTTGAGCTGTTCCCTTGTCTGCAGGCCTTACTAATTCAGAAAAGCCTTGCCGGGACTGACTGTAATGAGACAGATTTACAGATTAACAGAGTAGGAAGGGACCTTGTAGGTTATCTAGTCCAGTGGTCCCCAACCTTTTTATCGCCGCGGCCCACTGAGCGCGCGCAGGGGTGGGGGCACGGCCCAGGAGCTTTTGCGCACGGCCCATTGCGCACGGCCCAGGAGCTTTTGCGCACGGCCCAGGAGCCTTTGCGCTGCAGCGTTCATGTCCCCCGGCCGCTGCGCGGCCCGGTGCCAGGTACTCCACGGCCCGGCACCGGTCCGCGGACCGGGGGTTGGGGACCACTGATCTAGTCCACCCCCATATTTATGATGGTGGCCAAACGTCACCATTTGCAATCTTCCATGCCGGCTTCCCACAAGCAGAAGCCAACGGAGGAAGCCAGATTCCCTTAACGTATGGTTCACCTAACGACTGCAGCGTTTCATTGAATCGTAGCAAAAATAATCATAAAATGGTTCAAAACTCACTTCACGACCGCCTCGCTTAGCGACGGAGGTTTTGGACTCGGTTGTGGTCTTAAGTCAAGGATGGCTTCTACTCAGGGGTGAAATGTAAAATTTGTTACTACCGGTTCTGTGGGCGTGGCTTGGTGGGAGTGGGTAATGTGACTGGGTGGGCTTTTTTTTAAAAAAACTTTTCAAAGCATTTTTTCTAATGCTTTGAAAAGCCTCTGCCAATCAGGCAACTCAGCTGGGATCCTCAGAGAGGCTTTTTAAAAAATGCCTCTCTGACGATCGGGGAATTCAGCTGGGATCGTCAGAGGCTTTTCAAAGCATTTTTTTTACCACCTCTTCGGCCAAGAGGTTGCAGAAAAAAATGCTTTGAAAAGCCTCTGAGGATCCCAGCTGAGCCGCGCGATCGTCAGAGGCTTTTTTTTTTTTTTTACTTTTAAAAGCATTTTTTCGTCGGAAGAGTTTGTAGAAAAAATGCTTTTAAAAGTTAAAAAAAAAAGCCTCTGATGATTGTGCGGCTCAGCTGGGCATGGTGTGTGTGTGTGGGGGGGGGTGTGCAGGGATTTTTGCTACCGGTTCTCCGAAACAACCGCCGCCATTGCTACCGGATCGAGCGATCCGGTCCGAACCAGGAGCATTTCACTCCCGTTTCTACTCTGCTATAGATTCTGGTATTTCCTCTTAGATAAACTCTGTTCTGTGTCTTTTGACTTCCTCAAGGATTGCACTCGGTGGGCTCATTTTGGATCCCTTCCCTAGATTTGCTGAAGCGGTTGAAGGTCACTGACATTAATCTACTTGGATCTGCGGCGGAAAACATCCTTTTCTCTGCCATTTACTGATTTTTTAAATTTAAGCTTGGTGATTATGCTTCACGTTTGGGTGTTTTTTAGCATGTTTTTGCCAAGCCTGGTACTTCATCACGCGGAGAGGAGGATATAAATAGAATTAACCAAAATAAAAAAGAAATAGCTACTTATATCACGGAATCAACTGCTTACGTTCCCCAGCAACCGATGCAATATATGTATATATAGCTGCCTTCACTCCGACAATTCCTTTAACCACCCAGGTTGGTCGCTTGCCATGTGCAAGAGAATCAAACCTACATTTTAAGCTCGAATTGAGTTGAGAGGTTCCTGCAGGATTGTTGTGCCCTAGGCTTCCGGAGTCATTAAAACACACGAGTAGTCCCAAAAACCTCTTTTATTGCAACAGCTGTGAATTCTGTTCATTCACAGTGGAGTCCCGATTAGTTATAAAGAGTCCTTCGGGAGAAGTCCACCTATCTTTATCTCCCTTGAAACGCTGCCAAAGACCTAATTGGCAAAGCCACACGGAGTACAGAATCAAACAGAGATGCCGACTGGAAACAGAATTAACAACGTTGCTTTCCTGCAAAGGGCCCATGTGCCTTTGCTCCTCCTTTATGTCTTATGGGAGGGGCCAATCATCTCCAAGCCTTACTCCCGAGTTGCCCCTTTTGTCTTAACTGTTCTTGCCTTCTGGCAGCTCTGCGCATGCACGCAGTGGGAACAGGATCCCCCTGTTCCTCTGTCTCTCTGTTGTCCAACTCTGGAGGCTCTGGAGTCCCCACATAACTCCCAGATGGCCCTGGCCCCATCTCTGCCTCAGACGCAGAGCCCTCATCCGAGCCCTCCCCAGACTCCAGGACTGGCCCATGGTCCTCCTCAGCCTCCTCACTGTCCGACTCTGCTGCCAGCTCCGCAGTTTCTCCTTTAATGTATGATTGCTGCTGTATGCTGCATTAGGAGGGTCCATGGGCTAGCTAGACTCATAAAAGTCAAGGGAAGGGGACAATGGTACAACAAGCATCAAAATCACACTGTTCTGACTTTTTCAGTTCTACCCTGTGGAGACTACTAACTTACACTGTGGTTTGAGACAGAAGAAAAATGTTTTTAAATCATGTCACTGGCAAAGGAGATGCGGGATTGAACATACCACCCACAGTTACATTTGAAAGACCCTCTCCTGATTTCTCAGGCGTTGTGCCATCTTTCAGAAAAGGCAGGGAAGGAAGGAGGGAGGGAGGGAGGGAGGAAGGACACAGAGAGGGAGGGAGGGAGGGAGGGAGAAAAGGGAGGAAGGCAGAGAGGAAGGAAGAAAAGGAAGAAGAAAAGGAAGGAATGACATAGAGAGGGAGGGAGGGAGGGAGGAAGGAAGGACACAGAGAGGGAGGGAGGGAAGGAGAAAAAGGAGGGAGGAAGGACAGGGGGAGGGAGGGAGAAAAGGGAGGAAGGCAGGGAGGGAGGAAGAAAAGAAGGAAGAAAAGGAAGGAATGACATAGGGAGGGAGGGAGGGAAGGAGAAAAGGGAGGAAGGCAGGGAAGAAGGAAGAAAAGAAGGAAGAAAAGGAAGGAATGACATAGGGAGGGAGGGAGGGAAGGAGAAAAGGGAGGGAGGGAGGGAGGTCAGGGAGGGATGGAGAAAAGGGAGGAAGGCAGGGAGGAAGGAAGGAAGAAAAGGAGGAAGAAAAGGAAGGAATGACAGAGGGAGGGAGGGAGGGAGGAAGGACACAGAGAGGGAGGGAGAAAAGGGAGGAAGGCAGGGAGGAAAAGGAAGGAAGGAAAGAAGATAGAAAAGGAAGGAATGACATAGGGAGGGAGGTAGGAAGGAAGGACACAGAGGGAAGGAGAAAAGGGAGGGAGGAAGGAAGGAAAGGAGGAAGAAAAGGAAGGAATGACACAGGGAAGGAGGGAGGGAGGGAGGGAGGGAAGAAGGAAGGAAGGAAGGAAGGAAGGAAGGAAGGAAGGAAGGAAGGAAGGAAGGAAGGAAGGAGCACTAGCAGAGTGTTAATTTCTTTACAAAATTAATCCACTTTCTGTCTTAACACCATGTATCAGCAGCCTGGAAAATGCAACTATTGTAAATAGGAAGGATGCCCCCTCCCACAAATTTAGAGAGAGTCGTTCTCCAGAGCCTTTCTGCGGGCAAGTGGAATGTCCCCCCCAAATGAAAAAGTCTGCATAAATGTTTCTCCAGAAAGTTATTCCCAGCAGGCAGACACAGTCAGGCGGGTCACGACGGAAACAGCATTTCCACCAACGCAGAAAAGTTCCCGTAAACACAGTCACACGTCCCTCCAAGTCTGAACTGTCAATATGCTAATGTGTCCCCTGTTCTCCCTGGGGGATGGCCGTCCATGGCTGCTGGCCAAATACCCATGTGGCTTGGCACAAATGCCGGGTGCTTGTGGGGAGTGCTGGTGGCCGAGGGCCAGGAGGAGACCGTGCCGAGAGAGGACCGCAGAATTCAAAGGTGAACGGTTGCAGGAACTTGGTATGTCTACTTTGATGAAAAGAAGGACTAAGGGTGACATGATAGCAATCTTCCAATATCTCAGCGGCTACCACAAAGAAGGGGAAGTCAAATTATTCTCGTGTTGTGGTCCGCCAGCAGCCTGCGGAGCTGGCAGCCGAGTCGGACAGTGAGGAGGCTGGGAAGGACCATGGGCCAGTCCTGGAGTCTGGGGAAGGCTCGGACGAGAGCTCTGCGTCCGAGGCAGAGAAAGGGCCATCTGGGAGGTACGTGCTGCCTCCGGAGCCTCCAGAGTTGGACCTCAGCGAGGCAGAGGAACAGGGGGAGCCTGTTCCCAGTGCGCGCATGCGCAGAGCTGCCAGAAGGCAAGAAGAGTTCAAACAAAAGGGACGACTCTGGAGTAAGGCTTGGAGATGATTGGCCCCTCCCATACGGCTTAAAAGAGGAGCAAAGGCACGTGGGCCCTTTGCAGGAAAGCAACGTTGTTAATTCTGTTTCCAGTCGGCATCTCTGTTCGATTCTGGACTCCGTGTGGCTTTGCCAATTAGGTCTTTGGCAGCGCGTCAAGGGAGATAAAGGTGGGTGATTATCCCAAAGGACTTCTCCCAAAGGACTCTTTACAACTCAATTGGGACTCCGCTGTGAATGAACAGAATTCACAGCTGTTGCAATAAAAGAGGTTTTGGGGACTCCTTGTGTGTTTTAATGACTTGGGAAGTTTAAGTCAGAACATCTCCAAAGCAACTGAAGGCAGGACAAGAAGTAATAGATGGGAACTTATCAAGGAAACAAGCAAGCTGGAATTAAGGAGAAACTTCCTAACAGTGAGAACAATTAACCAGTGGAACAGCTTGCCACCAGAAGTTATGAATGCTCCATCGCTGGAGGCTTTTAAGAAGAGACTGGCAGCCACTTGTCTGAAATGGTATAGAATCTCCTGATTGAGAATACAAAATACAAAAGTAAATAGAAAAGCGGAGGGGGAGGAGGAAGAGAAGCGAGGAAGGATAAGAAGCAGCAGACAAGGCACTGTAATTTAACACCAGCTGTCTGCAATTAAAGTAAGTTCGAATCTTGCCAGGCTCAAGGTTGACTCAGCCTTCCATCCTTTCTAAGGTAGGTAAATTGAGGACCCGGTTTGTGGGGGCAATAAGCTGACTTTGTATAAAATATACAAAAGGATGAAGGCTATTGCTTAACGCACTGTAAGCCGCCCTGAGTCTCCGGAGAAGGGCGGCATATAAATCAATTTTTAAAAAAAAAAAAAAAGGAGCATGGACTTCTGACACGCACTCTGTTGCAGTAAAATAAGGCATTAACAACCATCAAATCACAACTTTTTACTTTTTCATAATAATATGAATCAGCCATTTCTCTAAAGGTCTGTCAATCTACTCGGTAAAACCCAAAAATCAACGTTTCGTTCTTTTCCACTTCCAGCACGAAGTTCAGCTTTTCTATTTACTTTTGCATTTTGCAATATTTTACATCTCAATTAAAAAAGGTTTAAAACCCAGGATCTCCCGATTGAGCAGGCCAGGGGTTGGTCTAGATAGAACAGGGGTCACCAACCTTTCGCATCTCAGGGACCACTAAATTCATAATTTTAAATCCCATGGACCACTAATATGATTTAAAAAAAAAAAAAAAAAGATAAATAGCATTTAGTGCAATATAAAAAATGCAAATAATTTTTTCACGGACCACCAAAATTTTCTCACGCACCATCAGTGGTCCACAGACCACCAGTTGGTGACCACTGATCTAGAAGACTTCCAAAGCCTCTTCCAACTCTGTTATTCCACCTTCTATAGCTGCTTTTCCCGCTGCGCCCAAAAGCAGGAAGAAGACCAGGTGCCATGGCTGCTTGCCATCGCCTCCTGCCTCACCTGGAGGATGATGCAAAAATGCCCTTTTTCCTGCCACCAAAGCGGAAATTGTACGGCTGACCGCTGGATCACCCTGCCTGCAATGAGATTTTTCTGGCCTTGCAGGAGATAACCAAGACCTGGTAACCAAGCGAGCAACCTGTCTGTCTGGAAAACATCCTACGCTTACCTAAGGAGTCAGGTCACTTTAATTAAAGCGGGAAGCTCTTAAAATTACTGGTTTGTGGCTCGGGCAGGGATGTCTGCTGCTTTGCGGTCAAAAGGGTGGATCTCCTATAGACAAGAAAAAGGCCGCGTGGGAGCCACACAGCTCGCACCGTGATGGACGGCTGAGTTTATTCAGGTCTCTGCCAGTGTGAATATTAACATTTGTCACCCTCCGTTTGTGCTTTCGGGTCGTTAGAGCAGGGGTGAAATTCAGCAGGTTCTGGCGAACCGGTAGCGGAAATTTTTGAGTAGTTTGGAGAACCAGCAAAAATCACCTCTGGCTGGCCCCCCGAGTGGGGTGGGAATGGGGATTTTGCAGTATCCTTCCCCCAGGAGTGGGGAGGGAATGGGGATTCTCCAATAGCCCACGCCCCCAAGCCACACGCCCCCAAGCCTCTCCCACCTTCCTGCCCCCCACCCTTTGTCAATGGGCCAGAGGCAGAAACCCAATCCTTTGTCAAAGGACCATCATCTGCAATACAATAGAACCCATCTAGCAACAGAAACTCACCCGGCACGGCACCTGGGAAGATTACATCAGCCAGCAAGGCTAGCTAAGACCCCCCCACCCCCTGGGAGTCTGACAACCAATCAGGATACTCTTTCTGGGCCCCAGGGAGTTCAAAGCCAGAGAGGGCATAAAACCCGGGGACTTGCTGTATCTCGCCCCTTTTCTGTTCAGGAACTCCAACCATGTGATCCTGTCCACCATTAAACCATCTTTCCAAGCAGTCTCCGTGTTTCCAGTGTCTTTTTCCCCACTTGGAGCTGAACCCAGAAGGATATTTCTTCCTACACATGCATGCATCAAATTGCACTGCTAAATTTCAGGGGCTCCGACTTAAAGAAATGAAATTGCATGAAATTAGCAGGGCAGAAAAAGTCCCAGATGATTGCTCATTCCAGCTTCAGCAGCACTCAACAAGGACAGATGATAGCTTGGGCAAGGAACACTGGGCACAGTATACAGCTAGAAGAATGGGAAAGGGCATGGGACAACAATTACAGTATGACAAAATCAGTAGCATATAAGGAGAATCATTATAAAATGTGGCACAGGTGGTATCTAGCTCCTTCGAGGTTAGCGAAAATGTATCCGAATG
Organism: Pantherophis guttatus; assembly: GCF_059756535.1. NCBI lineage: Eukaryota > Metazoa > Chordata > Lepidosauria > Squamata > Colubridae > Pantherophis > Pantherophis guttatus. Next base: position 3,649,631 of record NC_142071.1, read on the forward strand.
TAAATTCGGCTTGTTGGAAATGTAAGCAAGCTCAGGGTACTTTCTTCCATTTATGGTGGCTTTGCCCAGAAATCAAGAAATATTGCAGGAAAATAAAAACATGGATAGTAGAAATAAACAGATCAAGAAATTGAATCAGAACCAGAAATCTTCTTATTAGGCATGATCAAAAGGAACATTAGACAGGACATAAAATACTTAAAATTACACATAATTACGGCGGCAAGATTGGTACTAGCACAATTATGGAAAACAGATTGTTTGCCAACAGACCAGGAGATAATTCAAAAAATTTACGCATGTGCAGAAATGGATAAATTAACCTTAAAATTAAAAGACAAGGAAGACTCAAATATTTTGAAGTATGGAATAGATGGTATAAGTGGATAAATCAAAAGAAAAAAGGGTAAAGACTAAATTTAGGAAAAATCAAGGTAACAAATAAGCACCGTAAGGTAGAGAGAATAAGAAATAAATCACTGTTTATATATGTATATGTATATGTTTATATATGTATAAATATAAATATATAAATATATATATATATATATAACAATTTTAATTAGCAATTTTATGATGTTTGTGTGTCTATATTTTTCTTGACTGTACACCGCCTTGAGTCCTACGGGAGAAAGGCGGTATAGAAATATAATAAATAAATAAATAAATAAATAAATAAATAAATAAATAAATAAATAAATAAATAAATAAATAAATAAATGTACATAGGTACATATATTTAGCTTGTCGGTGGGGTTGTGTATTGTATATGCAATCTTACGATTGAGAAAAATTTGTATAATTTTGTATTTTTAAATTTTTAAATTCAATAGTTTGTTTTTTAAAATAAAAATAATAATAATAATAAAAAAAATAAACCATCTTTCCAAGCAGTCTCCATATTTCCAGTGTCTTTTTCCCCACTTGGAGCCGAACCCAGAAGGATATTTCTTCCTACACATGCATGCATCAAATTGCACTGCTAAATTTCAGGGGCACCGACTTAAAAGAAATGAAATTGGGGGGGGTGCATGAAATTAGCAGGGCAGAAAAAGGCCCCAGATTATTTGCTCAGTCCCAGCTTCAGCAGCACTCAAGAGTGCTAAAAAAAAAAAGAGAAAAAGTCAGAAAAATAACCTATATTGAAAAATACATATATTTCTAACCCACCGGCTGCAATTGCATAAGGTTAACCTAACCTAGTTTGTGAATAAACCCGGTTTTCTAGCAGGAAACAAAAGAACCTGCTCACTTACCACCATTCCTGAGTTCCCAGCTCCCCCTGGTGGATAGGTGCGGTCATTGCCGGCAATACAACTCCGCCCCGCCCCCTTATAAGAAAGAAGATTTCTTATTGGTTGCCTGGGCCCTTCCCCTCGTCTTGGATTGGACGAAGCGCTTTTCAGTATCCGGAAGGAGGCAAGATGGAGGCTGTAAGACCGGTGGGGGAGGGGGGGGAGTGTTTTTTCTGGGTGGGGGAGGGGTTGGCTGCGTTTGCAGGTGTCTTTAACTGAAGGGGGGAGGGGGAGCATTATAAATAATAATAATTTTTTTTCTAAATTAACACCCCCCTGCAAGAATTATTAAGGGTAGAGCAGTAGGATCCTTTGAAAAATTGGCTTGTTATCATTATTCCCATAGGGTGGACTCCCAGCCCCATCCTCCACAGCCAGCAGAGGAGAGTGGGGACTTGACAAAGTCTGCCAAAAACCTCATTTTTGGCATTTATTCTTAATGTGGAAATGCTTTTTTTTTTTTGGACAGTCCAGGACTTTATTTTAAAAAAAAAAACTCCTTTAGGCTTTCCTTGTGGTGCCCCATCCAAGTCACAAATCAGCATTTGGCTCTGCTGCAGAGAGCTTTGGAGCCAGCTAAGGGTTGATTTGATGGCTCAAGGGTTGAGTTCTAATGGTGCCCGTTCTGCAGATGGATTTTGCATGGCGGGGGGTTTATATTTATAGCAATCGCTACCTCTCTTCCCCAGCCCACCTCTCCCTCTCCAGAAGCGCCAAGAGGGGCTTGTCCTCTGTTTCGAGGGTTACTTTTGAGATGTCTTCCCTTCCCCTGGAAAAAAACAGCCATCCCTCTCTTTAGAACAGAATAGAAAATAATAGAATAGAATAACAATTGATAATAACAACGGAAACAGAGTTGGAAGGGCCATTGGAGGTCATCTAGTCCAACCCGCTGCTCACGCAGGAGACCTGTACTAGGGATCCGAACCGCCGAACTGCTGACCTTTCTGATCGGACAAGCTCAGTGTCTTGGCCACTGAGCCACCTAGTAGAATGGAATTAGAATTCGAATTATTAGAATTAGAATTAGAAGAGAAGAGTTGGAAGGGACCTTGGAGGTCTTCTAGTCCAACCCCCTGCTTAGGCAAGAAGCCCTATACAATTCCAGACAAATGGTTGTCCAATCTCTTCTTAAAATGGAATGGAAATAGAATTGGAATTGGGATTGGGATTGGAATTGGAATGGAATGGAATAATAGAATGGGAATGGAATGGAATGGAATAGAACAGAACAATTATTGGAATGAATAGAATGGAATGGAATGGAATGGAATGGAATAGAATAAATATTGGAATGAAGAATAGAATAGAACAGAACAGAACAGAACAATTATTGGAATGAATGGAATGGAATGGAATGGAATAAATATTGGAATGAAGAATAGAATAGAATAGAATAGAATAGAATAGAATAGAATAGAATAAATATTGGAATGAATTGAATAGAATAGAATAGAAAAGAGTAGAGTAGAATAGAATAGAGTATAGTAGAATAGAATAAAATAGAATAAATATTGGAATGAAGAATAGAATAGAATAGAAAAGAGTAGAGTAGAACAGAACAGAACAGAACAGAACAAATATTGGAATGGAATGGAATGGAATGGAATGGAATAGAATAGAATAGAATAGAATAGAATAGAATAGAATAGAATAGAATAGAAGAGTTGGAAGGGACCTTGGAGGTCTTCTAGTCCAACCCCCTGCTGTTTCTAAAAGGTGTGTTACTTGCTAATCCGGAAGCCAACCTAAAATCTTGTGTCTATATTGCATTGTGGTTTGTTTGTTTCTTTTGACTTGAGGTAAGGGATTGCATAAATTTAGCCAAATAATACGGTTTGTAGACCCATGTGTGAACTGACCCAATCGTAATGTGTTTCATGATTATACGGTGAAGCAAATTATGGCTTTGTAAACCTTATCGGAACCAGATTTAAAGATACATATTGTTTTGTCATTGGGTGTGTTGTTGCAAAATTAACTAAGAAGGCCTGTAAACCGCAGTTTAAGGTTAACCGTATTGTGTGAGCACAGCCAACTGTAGCGTGTTCGATAAACCATGTCATAACGTGTGAATGCAGTCAGAAATTGTCTGTTCTCCCCCGCAGACACAGTTCCTTAAACCGAAATCAACAATTATACAACTGATGGATTCTTCTTTTGTTTAATTCGGTGCCCTGGATTTCTATAGCAACTGTAGCACAAAATTTTTATTACTTATCGTATTTTATCCTGCCTTTGCTCTGAAGTGCTTCAGAAGATACCATGAGGGCCGTTTCCCAATTTCAAATGGGAGGCTTAGAGACAGTAACTGATCCAATTTTTCTTTGTTCAACCCAGCCTGACTAGCTGTTGCAACCGCAAGTTACAAGTATTAAAACTGGCCTTGACAATCCGCACCTTTGTGGGCAGCATTATGCAGTTGTGTTTTACTATTTTGTCAAGACTTGGCATAGCCTTTCATCCTGATCAAGGAGAGATTCAACCTGGAAATAAGGAGGAATTTTCTGACAGTGAGAACAATCAACCCATGGAACAGAAGTTGCCTTCGGAAGTTGTGGGAGCTTCATCACTGGAAGCTTTCAAGAAGAAAGGTAGAGCCTTGGTAGTACAGTGGTTTAAAGCACCCTGTTATTAACACAGCTGCCTGCAATTACTGCAGGTTCAAATCTTACCAGGCTCAAGCTTGACTCAGCCTTCCATCCTTTCTAAGGTAGGTTAAATGAGAACCCATTTTGTGGGGGCAATAAGCTGACTTTGTATAAATATACAAAAGTATGAAGGCTATTGCTTAACGCATTGTAAGCCGCCCTGAGTCTCCGGAGAAGGGCGGCATATAAATCAAATTAAAAAAAAAAAAAGAGAGAGACTGGACTGCCATCGGTCAAAAATGGTGTAGGGTTTCCTGTTTGGGCAGGTGGTTGGACTAGAACAGGGGTCCCCAACCTTTCGGACCTCAGGGACCACTAAATTCATAATTTTAAATCCCACGGACCACTAATACGATCTGCCTAATGACCGGATGGGTAGGCGTGGCTAGGTGGTCATGTGACTGGGTGGGTGTGGACAACTTGATGTCACTCAAGTCAAGGGATGCCTTGCCGGCTTCTACTCACCCCTCCCCTCCTACCACTCCTCGCCTCCCCATCTGGGCTCCTTAGGGCCCCAACAGGAAGCAGTTGTTGGAGCTAAGCAGCCACCACGAGAAAGAGTTGGCAAAATAGCTCAGTTCAAATTGGATCTGATCGAAAAGGAGGCTCAGCAGAAGCACCTCACTGAGGACTAGGAGCATAGACTTTCCAAGCAGAGGGAAGAGTGCAAGGCCAGGTACCGGCGCCTGGAGGCTCAGCGGGCTGAGATGGTCAGCCAGTTCCAGGACATGATGCAGCCCCACTGGAACGAGGCCATCCGGCTCTTCGCCACCAGCGGCACTTCCCTCCAGCCTTCGCCCAAAGCCCCCCACCAGGAGGCCGAAGCGGACCCCGAATCGGAATTTCTGACCCACACAAAAAGACCCCAAAGGGGGAGACTCTCTGCAGCAACACAAACATTCATTGCACCTATCCGTCCCAGGGCCCGTAGTTTGAGGACCCCTGATTTAGTGCAATATAAAAAAAAAATGCAAATAATTTTTCTGCAGACCACCAAAACTTTCTCGCCGACCATCAGTGGTCCATGGACCACCAGTTGGTTGACAGCTGACCTACATGATCCCTTCCAACTCTGTTAATCTGTATTCCAACTAACGGGCATCTCTTTCTTTTCGTGGCCACATGATATTGCAGCAATTTCCCTCCTTAGCTGGTGCTGATTTACTCTGCGTTGTGTTTCGGTGTCTCCGATTTAAACCGCTGAGTCACATTAGTAGTTGTCGTAAATAGTTGAGCGTTGAACTTCACCTTGATTGCTGTAAAATGTGCTAAAAGTTTCCTTTTTTTTTTTTTATTATGGGAGGCGGCTGCAGAATATAAAGCGGCAGATACCTGGTGAGTTTAATGGCTACTACACTGAGATGCTTACGGATGATACACACGGAAGGTGTTAATTTTTAGGAGCCTTAGAACGGTTGCTAGTAAGTCACGTCTCCCCACTTCAATAAAGCATCCACTCCTAAAAAGACAGAACGGAGGAGCTATAATTAAATGGAGGCAGGGGGCCTGATGCGAGTATGCTGACAGGTAGCAAAAACCCACTTCCGTCTCTCCTAAATAGCTGAAAATGGGCATCAGCCACGGTTGGGTAAAACAAATTTAGTCCGTTCTTTGAAGCTTTAAATTGGGGGCCTCTGTAATTTTTCAGCGTCTCATTGGTGACCCCAATTTGAGTTTATTTCACGGCGATAACAATGGGGTTATTATTTCTTCCTTGCGGAAGGCAAAAATCATGGGGGTTTGTGTGTAATTGAGTGTGGGATAGCAGTGGGCGTGGGGAGAGAGGGAGAGAGATTGAGAGGAAGACAGATTGGGAGGAAAAAAGAGGGAAAGAGAGAAAGAGAAGAGAAAGAGGAAAAAAGATTGAGAGGAAAAGAGAGAAGGAGAGATTCAGAGGAAGAAAGAGAAGGAGAGAGATTGAGAGGAAAAGAGAGAAGGAGAGAGATTGAGAGGAAGAGAGAGAGATTGAGAGGAAAGAGAGAAGGAGAGATTGAGAGGAAAAGAGAGAAGGAGAGATTGAGAGGAAGAGATTGAGAGGAAGAGATTGAGAGGAAGAAAGAAGGAGATTGAGAGGAAAAGAGAAGGAGAGATTGAGAGGAAGAAAGAGAAGGAGAGAGATTGAGAGGAAAAAGAGATTGAGAGGAAGAAAGAAGAAGAGAGATTGAGAGGAAAAATAGGAGAGAGATTGAGAGGAAAAAGGAGAGAGATTGAGAGGAAGAAAGATTGAGAGGAAAAAAGAGAAGGAGACATTGAGAGGAAGAAAGAGAAGGCGAGAGATTGAGAGGAAAGAGAGAGGAGAGAGATTGAGAGGAAAGAGAAGGAGAGATTGAGAGGAAGAAAGAGAAGGAGAGATTGAGAGGAAAAGAGAGAGAAGGAGAGGAAAAAGGAGAGATTGAGAGGAAGAAAGAGAAGGAGAGAGTGAGAGGAAAAAGAGAAGGAAAGATTGAGAAGAAAAAGGAGAGAGATTGAGAGGAAAAGAGAGAGAGAAGGAGAGGAAAAGAGATTGAGAGGAAGAAAGAGAAGGAGAGATTGAGAGGAAAAGAGAAGGAGAGAGATTGAGGAAAAGAGAGAAGGAGAGAGATTGAGAGGAAAAGAGAGAAGGAGAGAGATTGAGAGGAAGAGAGAGATTGAGAGGAAAGAGAGGGGAGAGATTGAGAGGAAAGAGAGAAGGAGAGATTGAGAGGAAAAGAGAAGGAGAGATTGAGAGGAAAAGAGAAGGAGAGAGATTGAGAGGAAGAGAGAAAGAGAGACATTGAGAGGAAGAGAGAGACTGAGAGGAAAGAGAGAGGAGAGAGATTGAGAGGAAAGAGAGAAGCAGAGATTGAGAGGAAGAAAGAAGGAGAGATTGAGAGGAAAAGAGAGAGAGAGAAGGAGAGAGATTGAGAGGGAGGGAGAGAGAAGGAGAGAGAATAGAGTTTTAGAGAAGATACAGCAGTTCCTAAGAGGTTGGGTGCTGTTACTGGTCGGCCATCGCAGGCTAAGAAATAATGCTTTCCTTGCATGATTCTGTTTCTGTTGCAGACCGCAGTGAGTAGAAAACCTTCCTTCTGGAAACGGCCTTCCCTTTCCTAGACAATGTGCTGATCCACAGGCCATCGGCCAAAGGGTTCAATTCCTGCATCAGAGCCGAGTCTTCCCCTTTGCCAATAAAGAATTTTTTTTGTGAAAACGAAAGAATGACTCGGTCCCCGGGACACCACGAGGATGGGACCTGTTCCTGCCACCCGTTTTCAGTGCAAAGTGTTCACCAGACTCTGGATGAGATGGATTTTGAGAGAGGTATGGTAACTCTGGGGAAAGATACACTTCTGAGCTTGCAGAGGCTCAAGATAAGGATTCCTTGTGGCAGTGAGTTCCAAAGGCAGGATTTTTCTTTTTATTTTTTTTTTATCAAAATACAAAGCAGCAGAACTCTTGTCACCTCAACACACTTTTTGTGGTGTTCTTCGAAGGGGTGTGTTTGCTTTACAAGAAAAAAAAATAAGAGTATGGTTTCTAAAATTCATACCAATCATTTTCATCATCAAACGATCCCATAATTCCTTGCAGGGTGGAGTCTGGGCAACTGAATGGAGCTAGCAGAGTGTTTAGTGGCCGGATGCCCTTCCCTGTCGCCAATGAGGAGTTTTGTTCAGCAGATATATTCTCATTGTGCCCAGAGAGAGAAATATCGGCCTCTACCTAGGATCGAACTCACAGCCTCCTGATTGTGAGGCGATTCTAAAGTTTATACCAACAAATACTGCAAATTGCTTGGAGAACGAAGCAGTGGGAAAAAAGTCACCTATTTATATTTTTAGGGATGTTTTTCTTTTTCTTTCCTTTTTATTATTTATGAACTGGAAATTTTACTGAGCTCAAGAATTCATCGTTCTTTTTTTTTCTTCTTCTTTAATATGAAAACAATCGTTTCTTGTTTGGTAATTTTTGTTCACATTATATGGAGCATGAGTTGTACAGTCAAGGGAATCACATTTCCATAAACAAGTGTTTTTGGAAATATACTGTATATCTGCTTTTTAAAAAAGGGAAACAGTTTTTAAACACCACTACTGGACAGTATGGGTTATTGGTGGGGGTTTTATTATTATTTTTTTATTATTAGTCATATTTCTATGCCGCCCACTCTCCGAGGACTCTGGGCGGCTTACACCAAAGACAGTATACTAAATAGCGTATTGCCCCCTAACAATCTGGGTCCTCATTTTACCCACCTCGGAAGGATGGAAGGCTGAGTCAACCTTGAGCCGGTGAGATTTGATCCGCTGATCTGCTGAACTAGCAGTCAGCTGAAGTAGCTGCAGTACTGCACTCTAACCACTGCGCCACCTCGGCTCTTATCTTTTTTTGAGATAGTCAAAATTCTGCAATCTACTGTCTTTCCGTTTCTCCAGGTCCCTTCATTCTATCAAGGACTGAAACGAGAGGAGATAAAAACTCTTGTAGAGTTTGGATTTAATCCAAACTTTTTAGTCTGAAAAGGGAGTGGAGGTTGGAGATAGACTGGCTGAGCTGGGGGAGGAGTCAAACAGGGAATTAGTCTGGAATCCTTATGTGGGCACAAGAGAGCAAAATACAATCTCCTTTGAATGCCATTGAACCTTACCTAGTTGATCTGTCCCCGTACCCACACACACACAAACACAGCCAGCCGAGGGTTAAGGAAACACTTTGGAACGCACCCAGGTCTTATCTCCCACTTGGCAGCGATAGACACACCGTCTGCCAAATGCCTTTATTTTCACAAACAGAAAGATAAGGTACTTAGCGTACAAAAAGTCCAAGCAGAAATAATATTTCTCTCCGCAGTTCCGAACGAGGCTTTAGTGACTATCCAAGGTTTACTTTTGTTCGTCACAAGGATCACTGACCACTACCCTCTATTATATAGTCTCTGGGGTGTGGTCCAGTGACTCAGTTCTAATCCCTAGCACGCCTCCTGAGCTGCTGCAACCGTTTATCACGCCTTCGGAGGCGTGCGTCCAGGAATGATGTTTCTTCATCACTCTGATCCGAGCCAGCTGTCTCCCTACTGATCTCCTCTCCCTCGGCCGGCACTTGAGACAGTGCCAGAGGGGAGGGGCCTGGAGAGGGAGGCCTGGCTGACTCCTCTTCCTCATGCTCGGAGCTTTCTTCCTCCGATGGGACAGGCTCAGAGGGCGGGGCCACAACACTAGTCTCACCCAGGTGCAAATGGTCAGTCTGAAAAGATTCCTTCATAGGGACTTGAAAAATAAAACAGCTGATGGAATTCTTCACCTATGGATCTGGTTTTCCGTCCTACCTCGACAGCGGCTGAGAATTTGGGGAGCTGCAGTTCCAACATAGTCAGGGTTTCTGATTGGTGAAAGCTTGTAGCTAATTTTAAGGTGTTCCTTATTCTGAATCTCAGCAAAAGGATTGACCATGTTTAACTAAAAATAAAAAAATTGTTTGCATAGGGATCTGGAATGCTGCGCTGAATGGAGATCTGGAAGGGGTTAAGAAACACATCCTGAGCCGTGGGAAACCTAATGAGCCAGATCCTTTTGGATACACAGCTTTGGTGAGTGCATTCAAGAGCAAGTAGGACAATACAACGATAGCATAAAGGTAACGGTAAAGGTTCCCCTCGCACAGATGTGCTGGTTGTTCCTGACTCTAGGGGGCGGTGCTCATCTCCGTTTCAAAGCCGAAGAGCCAGCGCTGTCCGAAGACGTCTCCGTGGTCATGTGGCCGGCATGACTCAACGCCAAAGGCGCATGGAACGCTGTTCCCTTCCCACCAAAGGTGGTCCCTATTTTTCTACTTGCATTTTTTACGTGCTTTCGAACTGCTAGGTTGGCAGAAGCTGGGACAAGTCACGGGAGCTCACCCCGTTACGCGGCGCTCGGGATTCGAACCGCTGAACTGCCGACCTTTCGATCAACAAGCTCAGCGTCTTAGCCACTGAGCCACTGTGTCCCTTGGATATACCATAGAACTAGACAAATGGCAAAAACTTTGGGGAAGAAACTATAAGCTGACAATGGCAACTGCCTATAAGGACAACCTGTACAAAATGTTTTACACCTGCAAGACCAGCAAAGATGTTTTAAAACATGTCTGCCAAATGTTGGAAATGTAATCAGACACCGGGCACGTACTGTCATATGTAGTGGACATGTGTGAAAGCAAAGAAATATTGGTTAAAAATACATACACGGCTAGGAAAAATGTTAAAAGCTGCGGATAGATTATAAGACAGAAATACATTTGTGAGCTATAGTACCAGAAAAAAAACAATAAGGGGAATTTGTATTTAATATTGCATGTTTTGACAGCAGCAAGGATTGTATTTGTACAGTACTGGAAAAATAAGGAAACGCCAAGAGAAGGAGATGTAATTTTAAAAACATTAGATCGCGCAGAAATGGATAGACTGACATTACAGATAAAAGTAAAGGAAGATACAGAGCATTTTCCATTATGGGATTTGTTTTATAAATGGTTAGATAATAGAGGTAGAAATTAAGAGCTTGAAAAACATTATTATGTAAGCAATCCATCCAGACAACTACACTATTCATAAAGCACTTATGTATGTTAAATGAAAATGTATAAATAAACTATTTTAAAAAAAGAGCAGGTAGGACAATGAAGAGACGCCTCAAAATTTCAGAATGAGGTAGCAATAGCAATACCACTTAAGACTTATATACCGCTTCACAGTGCTTTACAGCTCTCTCTAAGCGGTTTACAGGATCAGCCTATGACCCCCAACAATTTGATTCCTCATTTTACCCACCTCGGAAGGATGGAAGGCTGAGTCAACCTTAAGCCGGACAGAATCGAACTCCAGACAGTGGGCAAAGTTAGCCTGAAATACTGCATTCTAACCACTGAGGCCCCTCGCACATGCACGGCAGAGACCCGAAGACCAGCTGGCCGGCAGGAGGCACGCATACATGCGCGGCCGACCTGAACTGGGGCAACAGCTCGCATGCCCACAGAGAGGGCACTGTGTGCCACCTCTGGCACATCTGCCGTAGGTTTGCCATCACGGAGTTATAAGGTCCAGGGATGACTTTAAGGGCAGAAGCTTTGGTGGCAAAATCAGATCTTTGGGGATGGATTTTTCTTCGTTGGCTCTAGTTTCTCAAATGCTTTTCAAGGTGCATGATTGAGATTTGGGTTCCATATCAGAGTTAACAGTTCAGGCAAGTTAAAGCCATGTTGATTGCATTCACACAACAGGCTGAGCTTCATTTCTTTTCAACCTCAGAGTCTTTGTTAGGGGTTGTGTAAACCCAGCTTAGAGGGACGCGGTGGCTGAGGGGCTAAGACGCTGAGCTTGTTGATCGAAAGGTCGGCAGTTCGGCAGTTCGAATCCCGAGCGCCGCGTAACGGGGTGAGTCCCCGTGACTTGTCCCAGCTTCGAAAGCAGGTAAAAAAATGCAAGTAGAAAAATAGGGACCACCTTTGGTGGGAAGGGAACAGCGTTCCGTGCGCCTTTGGCGTTGAGTCATGCCAGCCACATGACCACGGAGACGTCTTCGGACAGCGCTGGCTCTTCGGCTTTGAAACGGAGATGAGCACCGCCCCCTAGAGTCGGGAACGACTAGCACATATGCGCGAGGGGAACCTTCACCTTTAAACCCAGCTTAATTTGATTAGATGGTGGTTTGATTCGTTTATGACACAACGGATTGCGGGTAACTCCAGAAAACAGGTTTGTTCGTAATCAAGGTTACAGTGACTCAGAGCATATTATATATGAATTCTCAACTGCCATGCATGCCATCCGCTTAGATTGGAAGTTGAGGTGCCACAAAGGCCCAGACGTGGTCCGTTTTTCATAGAGTCCCCTTTTCTCCTTTCCGCAGCACTATGCCAGTCGCAACGGGCATTATGACATCTGCCTTTTCCTCCTGGGCCACGGAGCCTCCTGCAATGTCCGCACCCATGGAGGGGCCACCCCCTTCCATCGAGCGGCTTACTGCGGTCGCACAGCAATAGCCAAGCTGCTGCTGGACCACGGAGCTGATCCAGCTGCCACGGACGACGATGGGAAGACGTCCCTCCATAAGGTATGTGTGCGTGCGTAGAACAGCCCCAGTGCCTCCCCCCACCTAGACAGATTGTTGGGGACAATATGATGAAATTGTTAAATCACCCAGAAGCACTCTAAGGCAGTATAGAGCCAGGGTGGCATAGCGGTTAGAATTGTAGTATTGCAGACTAGCTCTGCCTACAGTCTAGAGTTCGATCCTGACAGGACTAGAGGTTGACTCAGCCTTCCATCCTTCCGAGGTGGGTAAAATGAGGACCCAGATTGTTGGGGGCAAGAGGATGACTCTGTAAACCGCTTAGAGAGGGCTGTAAAAACACTGTGAAGCGGTATACAAGTGCTATTGCTATTCCTCCTTCCTTCCTTCCTTCCTTCCTTCCTTCCTTCCTTCCTTCCTTCCTTCCTTCCTTCCTTCCTTCCATCCATCCATCCATCCATGGTGGCACACTGGTTAGAATGCAGTATTGCAGGCTGACTGCCCATAGTCTAGAGTTTGATCCTGACAGAATTTGAGGTTGACTCAGCCTTCCATCTTTCCGAGGTGGGTAAAATGAGGACCCAGATTGTTGGGGGCAATCTTAATAATCTGGAGGTAGATTTACTCATAGTCTAAGATGGGACAAGGAAGCTTCCTCTATAACCCTTGGGGAATTGAGCTGGAGTCATATCTGAACAGGTTTGAGATCATATAGACCAGGGGTCTCCAAACTTGGCCAATTTAAGACTTGTGGACTTCCACAATTCCTCAGCTAGCCATGCTGGCTAGGGAATTCTGGGAGTTGAAGTCCACAAGCCTTAAAAGTTCCAAGTTTGGAGACCCCTGACATAGACTAAGCTTTGGGTCACCATTCCTATCACCCAGGACTCAATATGCAGTTGAATGTTGTTTGTAAGACAATTTGTCAACTCGTAAAGCATTCCAGGCCTGCCCTCGAGTTGCCATAGGCAGGAAGGGGGAGAACTGACGGAGCAGCTCAGCTGCCACGATCAGAAGCTCATTCCACGCATATCTTTTTCCAGATTGTACCCCAGGTTACCAGAGCCAGCAGGAGAGGCGTGTTTTCTACAGCCCGCAAAAGTGCTCCGTTGGAGAATGTGATTTATGATACACCCTGGGAGGAGGGGGGAAACAGAGTCATAGTTGGGCCGTAAATTACGTGGGGCAGAGCTGACTTCACTTGGGTACATGCTGACATGTTGCTCCTAATAAATAACTGGGTTTCTTTTGAAACTTGGCTCGAGGCTCATGAATTAATTAGGGCATCCATCGTCGGAACCCTGACACAATTCTTCCCTTGCTTCCTGCTTCCATCATCTTCCCCCACCATTAAACCACCTCCGTTGCTCAGTTGGTTAAGGGTACAGGCCATGGGATGGATCTTCTTTTGCTCCACCGTGATGTTTCTTCCCTCTTTCTCCAGGCAGCAGAGAATGGGCACCAGGAAATCTGCGAGCTCATCTTGGAGCAGCACCCTCAGCTGAGGCATATGCAGGACAAGAGCCAGAGACGTGCTGGTGACTTGGTTCCTGCCAAGAATGAAGGCTTGCGGAAGAAACTTTTAGACCTCTGATTTGTTCCTTGAAAAAGCTGCCTGTTCCTTAAGCCAAATGTCCATGTTTGCATCTTCTCTTCCGAAATTAGAAAGAAGCAGCTGAAACTGAATTCGATTTCTAAGTTTATCTAGTTGGACTGTTTTTCAATGAGATGTTCTTCAGACGTGTGGAAACCACAGTGCTCAAAATTCTCCAACCCACATGCCTCCCCCCCTCACCCCCAAGCAGAGCTTCTCCAGAGCACTTGGTTGGTGTAAGGAAGATGTGAGATGTTCTTGGTCTGAAGTTTGGAGAATGTTTCAGCCTGGCTTAACTTTAGGAGCCACAGAAAGCCAACGGATTGGGAAGACGTGCTAGGATCATGGTGGGCTCTCAAAGGTGTAGGGAATCTCGGTTTTTATGGAAGCAGAAAGATCAGCTGCTTTGATTTAGAAAGATGACATTTCTGTCTTGTCAAGGTTTAACAGATTTAACAGAGTTGGAAGGGACCTTGTAGGTCATGTAGTCCAACCCCCCGCCGAGCAGGAGACCCTTCATCATTCTTGACAGATAGCAGTCCAGTTTCTTCTTGGAAGCTTCCAGTGATGAAGCTCCCACAACTTCTGAAGGCAACTTCTGTTCCATGGGTTGATTGCTCTCACTGTCAGGAAACCCCTCCTTATTTCTAGGTTGAAAATCTCCTTGATCAGTTTCCATCCATTGTTCCTTGTCTGGCTTTCGGGTGCTTTGGAAAATAGCTCGACCCCCTTCCTCCTCTCTGTGGCAGCCCCTCAGATATTGGATCACTGCTATCATGTCTCCCCTGGTCCTTCTCTTCCCTAGACTAGCCAGGCCCCGTTCCTGCAACCGTTCATCGTATGTTTTAGCCTCCAGTCCCCTCATCATCCTGGTTCCCTGCCATTGTGACCCTGATTCCATTTCCTTTTTGCTATTTTACATTTGCTATACAGGTAGCCCTCAACATACGACCCCCGTTGAGCCCAAAGTTTATGTTGCTAAGCAAGACATTGGTTAAGCGATTTTTTCCCCTCATTTTGCAACCTTTCTTGTCACCGTTGCTAAGTGAATCGCTGAGGCTGTTCAGTTAGTAACACGGTTGTTAAGTGAATCTGGCTCCCCCCCCCTCCTTGACTTGGCTTGTCAGAAAGTCTCAAAAAAGGGGATCACGTGACCCCGGGACACTGCCGCCGTCATAAATACGAGTCAGTTGCCAGTTGAATTTTGGTCACATGAACATGGGGAAGGTGCAACGGTCGTAATCTGGAAAACAGTCCTAAATCGCTTTTTTCAGTGCCGTTGTAACTTTGAACGGTCACTAAACACTCCCTGACAGATGGCTGCCTAGTCTTTGTTCGATCCCATCCCATGAAAAGGAAGCCCGGTTGCTTTTCTGGATCCTTGGCTCTGCTGTCCGTCTTCTCTTTAACAGTTTGGAAGCTCTCCCTAAGGGTTAGTTGGGCCTTGCCTCAGTGGTGGGTTCCTTCCGGTTCGGCCGAACCGGTAGCAGTGACAATATGACGTCACCGAACCGGTTCTCTTTGTTCAGGAGCTGGGCCCTCCTGCCACACACACACACCCGTGTTAGTCTTACCTTTTATTTGGCCCCACCCTCAATCTATTCGCTGCCTCCCGAGTCCAAGCTGATCGGCTAGAAGGAAAAAAACTGTTTAAACTCTTGCCGCGCGGTTTCAAAGGGCCGCCTTACAGCTGATCAGTGTTAAAAGGCAGTGTGGGGGTAGACCGGTGCCTTCTAAAATAGTGAGTAGACCAATGCCTCCAAAAACAAGTGGGTAGACCGGTGCCTCCAAAAACAAATGAGTAGACTGGTGCCTCCAAAAACAAATGAGTAGACCGGGGCCTCCAAAAACAAATGGGTAGGCCGGGGCCTCCAAAAACAAATGAGTAGACCGGTACTGCTCTCCAAGAAGTTAAAAGCCTGGTAGACCAGTACCTCTGCTAAATCCTAAAGAATTGTCACATGACCATCAAGCCACGCCCACGAAATAAGCCACGCCCACAGAACCGGTAGTAAAAAAAATTAGAACCCACCCCTGCCTTGCCTCCTTTCTGTCAAATCTGTAAATCAAGAACAGATCTTGATTTCCGGGGTTCCGATGAGGAATAGGTCACCGCGGATAGAGAGGCATTCCAGCTCGTCTAATCCGGGGACAAACGAATTGCCCTCAGAAAGTCCCCGGCCAGCGTTACCACCTGCCAGAAGCCGTAACGAAAGGTTCTACTTCGTGTAGCTGCTCTTGCCTTCTGGCAGCTCTTCTCATACGTGCACTCGGAACAGGCTCCTCCTGTTCCTCTGCCTCTCTACTGTCAGCCTCTGGAGGCTCCGGAGTCCGCACATCACTCCCCGATCGCCTTGGCCCCATCTCTGCCTCCGACGCAGAACCCTCATCCCGGCCTTCCCCAGCCTCCAGGACTGGCCCCTGTTCTTCCTCAGCTTCATTGCTCTCCGACTCCGCTGCCAGCTCCTCAGGCTGCTGGCGAACCACAACAATTTATTTGGGAAGCGATGGCTCAGTGGCTAAGATGCTGAGCTTGTCGATCGAAAGGTCGAAAGTTCAGCTGTTCGAGTGCCGCATAACAGGGTGAGCTCCCGTGACTTGTCCCAACTTCTGCCAACCTAGCAGTTCGAAAGCAGGTAAAAAATGCAAGTAGAAAAATAGGGATCACCTTTGGCGGGAAGGTAACAGCGTCCCGTGCGCCTTTGGCGTTGAGTCATGCCGGCCACATGACCACGGAGACGTCTTCGGACAGC
Source organism: Pantherophis guttatus (assembly GCF_059756535.1). Taxonomy (NCBI): domain Eukaryota; kingdom Metazoa; phylum Chordata; class Lepidosauria; order Squamata; family Colubridae; genus Pantherophis; species Pantherophis guttatus. The sequence goes on from NC_142071.1 coordinate 3,665,930, forward strand.
GCTGGCTCTTCGGCTTTGAAACGGAGATGAGCACCGCCCCCTAGAGTCGGGAACGGCTAGCACATATGTGCGAGGGGAACTTTTACCTTTATTTACGGGCCCCATTTTCCACCAATGGTGATAGCCTTCAAATCCTTGGTTAGTAAGAGATGTAGCAGGCAAGGTTTTTTTTAAAAATTGCTTTTAATCAATGAGCTGGAAAAAAGGAAAAAGTTACCCGATGCAAAAAAAAACGAGAAAAGACATGTAGAAATGGGACGGATGTAAAGCAACACGTTGTGTGGCCTTAAACAAGCACAACTTGGTCTGTGTGCCATCCTGAAACGCCTCTTCTAAAAGGATACCTGCCCTTTACACACAATGGATGCTTTTAAGGGGTTGTTTTTTTTTTCCTCCCATGTGCAAATTCCTGCAGATGGCATTTGTTTTGTTATCCGAAGAAAAGAGTTTAATCATTTTCAAAGGGCTGACATTCTTAATTACAGCATTCAATCAAAGCATTCGATCGAAAAAACAGGGCATGTTTTAATCGCTCCCAAACCAAACTTGCTTCAGTTGGATACAGGTAGAAGTTCCTCCTGTGTTCTTTTTGTAGGCTCTTCTAAAGCAGCCTTCTCACCTGAGTGCCTTTTTCAGGAGGCGAGTGAGCTTTCTTGTTTTTTTTTTTCTTTTGAAGACGTTTCGCTTCTCATCCAAGAAGCTTCCTCAGCTCTGACTGGATGGTGGGGAATGGAAGGATTTATCCTCCTTGCAGACAGCTGGTCATTTGTATCCTTTTACAGAGTCATTGAGGCCACTTGGAGGTTGATCTGTGTCCTCAGGGTCCTTCTCAGTGGTGAAATCCAAATTTTTTTACTACCGGTTCTGTGGGTGTGGCTTGGTGGGCGTGGCAGGGGAAGGATATTGCAAAATCCCCATTCCCTCCCCAGTCCTCGGGGAAGGATATTGCAAAATCTCCATTCCCACCCCACTCCAGGAGAAGGATACTGCAAAATCTCTATTCCCGCCCCACTCCAGGGGAAGGATACTGCAAAATCCCCATTCCCTCCCCACTCTGGGGGAAGGATACTGCAAAATCCCCATTCCCTCCCCACTCCAGGGGAAGGATACTTCAAAATCCCCATTCTCTCCCCACTCCAGGGGGAAGGATACTGCAAAATCCCCATTCCCTCCCCACTCCAGCGGAAGGATACTGCAAAATCCCCATTCCCTCCCCACTCCAGGGGAAGGATACTTCAAAATCCCCATTCTCTCCCCACTCCAGCGGGAAGGATACTGCAAAATCCCCATTCTCTCCCCACTCCAGCGGGAAGGATATTCCAAAATCCCCATTCTCTCCCCACTCCAGGGGAAGGATATTCCAAAATCCCCATTCCCTCCTCACTCCAGTGGAAGGATACTGCAAAATCCCCATTCCCACCCCACTCGGGGGCCAGCCAGAGGTGGCATTTGCCGGTTCTCCGAACTACTCAAAATTTCCGCTACCAGTTCTCCAGAACCTGTTAGAACCTGCTGGATTTCATCCCTGGTGTAGGGTCTCCTGCTTGAGTGAGGGGTTGGACTAGATGACCTATAAGGTCCCTTCCAACTCTGTTCATCTATCTAATCTATCCTATGTAGAGCTTTGGTGATGAAATGGCAGTTGTTATTCCTATTTTAGGATGTCTTCTTTTTCTCTCCCCCCTTTCCTTTTCTTTCCCAGCCCGGCCTGTAGCCATGTTGTTTCCTGGTGGTCTCTCTTCCAAGGACTACCCAGCTTCAGGCCTGTTTTGGGTTTTTTTCTGAGACAAGCCAAGGCTTCCTGTACTTGAATTCAGGAACGCACATTCCCAGGCGGTGCCAGGAGCATCCCAAAATAAATCCAACATATCCCCTGTTTGGCTTTGCCTCCATTCATCAGCCTGTGCGATGGGGCTGCCAGTTGGAAAGCGAAGTAGGGCACGACGTTTAGCCATTGGCATCTCTCGCCTCGGAGAGCGACCGGTGAATACCCACCTCCTTCTTAGGGCAGGTATGGCACTCTGGCTCCCCGCAGTGGGTATACGTCACCAACCACAGGGCACCTGGCACTTACGGCGAAGGACCTTGGGAGAGGGAGGCCTTCTCCTTGCGCCTCTCTTCCCAGATCTTTGGAAGAAGCTCCGCTGGGGTTCAGCGGCCTTGTTTTCAAAACAGGATAGCTTCTATCCTTGAGAGTCAAGCGGTGAGGCTTGTTTTGAGCGGGAAGAGAAGGAGGGGAACGCCATGAGAGCGCGGGAGGATAGAATGTCGGCCTTGCGAGTCTATTTCTATCTGTAGCTGTAACACGAACTACCCGGCACAGTGACACAGAGTCCTGACTTTGGCATTGCTGTAATCCTTCGGGTAATTTTTCTCATCATGTAGGCACTTCCAACAGCAGAGCCAAGGGAGGCTCTGGAGTGGGGTGGGGTTGTGGGGGGAAACAGGAGGGATCCTGGCTAGAGTCCCACTCGATGCTTCAAATGTTATAAACTGCCGTTGATAAACACCGCGGCCTAATTGCATAACCGCGATCAAAGCCAAAGCTTGTTGTCGGCCGAAGAGGTTGCAGAAAAAAAAAATGCTTTTAGAAGCCTCTGACGATCCCAGCTGAGCCGCGCGATCATCAGAGGCTTTTTTTTTTTTTTTAACTTTTAAAAGAATTTTTTCGGCCGAAGAAGTTGTAGAAAAAAATGCTTTTAAAAGAAAAAAAAAAAAAGCCTCTGATGTGGGCGGGTAAGTGAGTGGCGACCGGTTCAGGGGCGTGGCCAGCCAATGTTATTACCGGTTCTCCGAACTACTACAAATTTGTACTACCGGTTCTTGTGAACCGGTGTGAACCGGAAACAACCCAGCACTGCTTGGAAGGGATGGAAAGCTAAGTCAACCTTAAGCTGGTCAGGATCGAATTTCCTGGCTGTGGGCAGAGTTAGCCTGCAATACAGCACTCTAACCACTGCACCAACACAGCTTCCTTCCTTCCTTCTTTCTCTTTGTTTTCCTTCCTTCCTTCCTTCCTTCCTTCCTTCCTTCCTTCCTTCCTTCCTTCCTTCCTCCCTCCCTCCCTCCCTCCTTCCTTCCTTCCGAAGCAATAGCACTTAGACTTATATACCGCTTCACAATGCTTTACAGCCCTCTCTAAGCAGTTTACAGAGTCAGCCTCTTGTCCCCCCAACAATCTGGGTCCTCATTTTACCCACCTCGGAAAGATGGAAGGCTGAGTCAACCTTGAGCCTGGTGAGATTTGAACTGCCAAATTGCAGGCAGCTGGCAGTCAGCAGAAGTAGCCTGCAGTACTTCATTCTAATCATTGAGAGGGAGGGAGAGGGAAGGAAGGAAGGAAGGAAGGAAGGAAGGAAGGAAGGAAGGAAGGAAGGAAGGAAGGAAGGAAGGAATAGCACTTATATACCGCTTTACAGCCCTCTCTAAGAAGTGTACAGAGTCAGCCTCTTGCCCCCAACAGTCTGGGTCCTCATTTTACCCACCTCGGAAGGAGGGAAGGCTGAGTCAACCTTGAGCCCATCAGGATCGAACTGCTGCCGGTGGGCAGAGTCAGCCTGCAATACTGATTCTAACCACTGGGTGGGAGGGAGGGAGGGAGGAAGGAAGGAAGGAAGGAAGGAATAGCACTTAGACATATATACTGCTTTACAATGCTTTCCAGCCCTCTCTAAGCGATTTATAGAGTCAGCCTTTTGCCCCCAACAATCTGGGTCCTCATTTTACCCACCTCGGAAGGATGGAAGGCTGAGTCAACCTCGAGCCTGGTGAGAATCGAACCATGATCAACGCTTCTAAAATTCCTCCCCCTAAATTGACTATTAATTCTACTTCTATTAAGACGGAATACAACTCTCCGATTGTATTCCGTCAGAAAATTATTGTCGTGATACTTCAAACCACTCTTCCCACCTCTGGCCACGCGGGGAAAGTCCACCAGCTGTGATTCTTGGTCACCCTCTATCCAGTCAGCAAGGTGGAAATAATAATGACATTTTATAAATGGAGTTTTGTGGAAATGTCTATGAAATGAGGCTTATTTCAATTTTTCTCCCCAAAAAAAAAAAAAAAAAAAAAAACATTTGATTCTCAGTTTTGTCTTTGGAATTAAAACTCCCAAGTGACAAGAAACATTTTCCTAAAACGGGGTGAGTCACCCTCAGGTGCACGAGTCTGTATTTAATGCTCCTACAATCTCCATTACTCAACCATAAAGCTACAAATTGCTGTTAGCTAACGGTAGAAGCAGCCTATTATGAAAAATGTCAGATTTAAAGCCTGACTACTAACTAGCTTCAGGAAGCTGAATTTTGGTGCAGAGCTGCAGGGAATCCGGAAACCTTGAGTCTTCTTGACGTATTGGAGTCCAACGTCTACCAGGGCCACTAACAAGGGACCGTGGAAGTCGTAATGTGACACGTTAGTTCAGGGGTCACCAACCTTTCGGACCTCAGGGACCACTGAATTCATAATTTTAAATCCCGCGGACCACTCATACGATCTGCCTAATGACCGGATGGGTAGGCGTGGCTAGGTGGTCATGTGACTGGGTGGGCGTGGACAACTTGATGTCACTCAAGTCGAGGGGTACCTTGCTGGCTTCTACTTGCCTCTCCCCTCCCAGCCACTCCTCTCCTGCCCGCCTGGGCTCCTTAGGGCCCCCAAAAGGAAGCAGTTGTTGGAGCTAAGCAGCCACCACGAGAAAGAGTTGGCAAAACAGTTCAGTTCAAATTGGATCTGACCGAAAAGGAGGCTCAGCAGAAGCACCTCACTGAGGACTAGGAGCATAGGCTTTCCAAGCAGAGGGAAGAGTGCAAGGCCAGGTACAGGCGCCTGGAGGCTCAATGGGCTGAGATGGTCAGCCAGTTCCAGGCCATGATGCTGTCCCACTGGAACGAGGCCCTCCGGCTCTTCGCCACCAGCGGCTCTTCCCTCCAGCCTTCGCCCAAAGCCCCACACCAGGAGGCTGAAGCAGACCCCGAATCCGAATTTCTGACCCACACAAAAAGACCCCAAAGGGGGAGACTCTCTGCAGCAACACAAACATTCATTGCACATATCCAGCCCAGGGACCGTAGTTTGAGGACCCCTGATTTAGTGCAGTATAAAAAATGCAAATAATTTTTCTGCGGACCACCAAAATTTTCTCACGGAAAACCAGTGGTCCACGGACCACCCGTTGGTGACCACTTCACCCATCCTCAGCCATAACTCTGCAACAATGCAGGGAAAGTCGTTTCACGAATAGCTTTTCCTGAAGGGCTACAGCCAGGGGTGAAATCCAGCAGGTTCCGACAGGTTCTAGAGAACCGGTAGTGGAAATTTTGAGCAGTTCGGAGAACTGGCCAAAACCACCTCCAGCTGGCAGCCAGAGTGGGGTGGGAATGGAGATTTTATTATGTATTATTTATTTATTGGTTCGATTTATATGCCGCCCTTCTCCGGAGACTCAGGGCGGCTTACAATGCGTTAAGCAATAACCTTCATACTTTTGTATATACCTTTGTATATAGTAGGGCTTTCAGCCCCCCCTAAGCGGTGTTCTTTTTTATACAAAGTCAGCTTATTGCCCCCACAAACTGGGTCCTCATTTTACCTACCTCGGAAGGATGGAAGGCTGAGTCAACCTTGAGCCTGGTGAGATTCGAACTTGCAGTAATTGCAGGCAGCTGGCAGCTAAGTGCTACTTAACAGCGCTTTAGTCCACTGCTCCACCAAGGCTCTTTTGCAGTATCCTTCCCCTGCCACGCCCACCAAGCCGCACCACGCCCACCAAGCCACGCCCACAGAACCGGTAGTAAAAAAAAAATGTGGATTTCGCCACTGACTACAGCCTTTTCTTTTGGGCTGATGGGAAAAGCCAATCCGGTTTCATCGAAACCTTGGGAAACTCAACAGCTGAACCGTTGAATTAATGGGCTGTACCCTCACTCCCCCGCCTCCTCCTCCCTCTGGATATGGGCACCCACTAGAGGCATTTAATGAAGTTATTTTAGCGGGTGTTACATGGCACTCCAGCAATCCAGTTGCTGGGCCCAAGTGGGTGCCAGAGGAGTTTTGGATGGCGGCCTAAATCCACCCACCCACCCCCAGGGCAGAATAAATGCAGCTGTCCAGGCAAGTCACTGGAGAGAGCATTGCGGCTCTGGAAGGGAGGATCATGGAGATACTCAGCATTCAGCAGTTGGTAAGACCGAGAAGAATTGTGTTGGGATTGGTGGGGACTGCAGATAATAAGCCGTATGATGAACCATTGAGGGAATTTAGTATGTCTAGTCTAACGAACGGGATGCGGCGGCTCAGTGGCTAAGTCGCTGAGCTTGTCGATCAGAAGGGCCGCAGTTCAGCGGTTCGAATCCCGAGCGCCGCGTAATAGAGTGAGCTCCCGTGACTTGTCCCAGCTTCTGCCAACCTAGCAGTTCGAAAGCAGGTAAAAAATGCAAGTAGAAAAACAGGGACCACCTTTGGCGGGAAGGTGACAGCGTTCCGTGTGCCTTTGGCGTTGAGTCATGCCGGCCACATGACCATGGAGACGTCTTTGGACAGCGCTGGCTCTTCGGCTTTGAAACGGAGATGAGCACCGCCCCCTAGAGTCGGGAACGATTAGCACGCATGTGCGAGGGGAACCTTTACATTTAGTTTAACAAAGAGTAGGATTAGGGGCAGTGGTGCAATCCAAATTTTTTTACTACCGGTTCTGTGGGCGTGGCAGGGAAAGGATACTGCAAAATCCCCATTCCCTCCCCACTCCTGGGGGAAGGATATTGCAAAATCTCCATTCCCACCCCACTCTGGGGCCAGCCAGAGGTGGAATTTGCCGGTTCTCCGAACTGCTCAAAATTTCCGCTACCAGTTCTCCAGAACCTGCTGGATTTCACCCCTGATTGGGTAATGGGATAGTTGCCTTCCGATGTTTGAAGTGCTGTCACCAGGAACAAGGGGTCAACCTAATTCTCCAAAGCACTTGAGGGCAGGAGAAGAAGTGATGGGTGGAAGGAAGCTCATTAACCAACCTTGAACGAAAGGAGAAATTTCCTGATCGTGAAAACGATAAATCAATGGAACAGAAGTTGCCTTCAGATGTTGTGGGTGCTTCATCACTGGAAGTCTTCGGGGGGGAAAAGATTGGACAGCCATTTGTCCATGATCCAATAAAGTCTCCTGCCATGAACAGGGGTTGAGGATCTTGAAGGCCTCCAAGATCCTTTCCAACCCTTATTATTCTAATCCAGTCCGAGGCAAGTTCTTTGAGTTTGCTTTGAGTAAGCAAAGCAGGAATGAAGAGTGGCCCACTGGTAGATCAAATCATTAGAGCTGTTATGAAGGGAGGATGCAGAGAACTGTGGGATGGGTCTATACTTCCTCCAGGCCAAAGTCTGTAGAGATTCTCCATCATCCAGGTCATGGTTCTCCCAAAGGTGCTTTTTTCAGGAGGCAACTGGACTTTCTTGGTTTTTTTTACTTTTGAAGACGTTTCGCTTCTCATCCAAGAAGCTTCTTCAACTCTGACTGGATGGTGGGGAATGGAAGGATTGATGCTCCTTGCAGACAGCTGGTCGATTGCATCCTTTTAGAGGGTCGTTGAGGCCACTTGGAGGTTTATCTGTGTCCTCAGGGACACCTGAGTAGTGCAAATGGTTCCTGTAGTCTGCAATTTTTTCCCTCTGGAAACCCATTCCTATTCCCATACCATTCAAAGGATGTTCATCTCAAATTGGATAGCTTAAAGTCTGTAGAGATTCTCAGTCATCCAGGTCTTGGTTGTCCCAAAGGTGCTTTTTCAGGAGGCAACTGGACTCTATTTTTTCTTTTGAAGATGTTTCGCTTCTCATCCAAGAAGCTTCTTCAGCTCTGACTGGCTGGTGGGGAATGGAAGGATTTATCTTCCTTGCAGACAGCTGGGACTCCAGGCTGATTCCTCTCTTGACTCAGTCCCCAGCCTCTGCCTCTCCTTCTCCTTCCACAACCCTCCCGCTTTAATAAATTTTAATAAGATGAGAGCTGGGAGTTGCAAGTAAGTTGGAAAGCGAAGGGATCCAACCTTGGCAACTTTAAGACTTGGGGATGTCAACTCCCATGGCTGGTGAATTCTGGGAGTTATTATTATTATTATTATTATTATTATTATTATTATTATTATTATTATTATTATTATTATTATTAATTTTATTTCTATACCGCCCTTCTCCCGAAGGACTCAGGGCGGTGTACAGCTTAATTAAAAACACAAAGACACTACTATCTACTATCTGGAACGAGCTCCCCCCGGAGATACGGAGGATCCCAGATCTGCGCACCTTCCGCCGCGCTTTTTTATTTCACCAGGCGGGCCTGGCCTAATTTTTCTCCCTCTTTTATAAAAGATTTTTAATTTTTAATAAAATTTTTTAGTATTTTATATACTCAAATTTTAAAATTGGTTTTAAATTGATTGGGGTTTTAATTTGTCTGGGCCAAAACTATTTAATTTGATTTTAATTCCACTTTTAAATTTTGTATGTATGTATTTTATTGTTTGGCTGTGCACCGCCCTGAGTCCTTGGGGAGTAGGGCGGTATAGAAATCAAATCAAATCAATCAATAAATAAATAAAGACAGACAAAATTTAAAAATTATTAAAATTATTAAATAATAGGCCCAATTCAAAAACCCCAAATTTAAAATCCCATTTAAAACCAATTAAAATCTTTACACTGATAGCCCAGCCTGGCGGAACAACAGGGTTTTGAGGGCACAGCGAAATACACGGAGATCAGAGATTTTACGAATTTCTGGGGGCAGCTCATTCCAAAGGGCACAGGAGTTGAAGTGCACAGGTCATAAACTTGTCAAGGTTAAACACCTTGATTTAAAGCCTTAGTACACTTTTAAAAGGGCCAAAAGTGCCAAGCCCAAGGACTCAGCCCACCCTCCCCAGTCAGGCCCAGGGCTAAAGCCCATCATCCCCAGCCGAGCCCAAGCCAGCATATCTGGAACCTCCGTCCTCTGCCCACAACGTTGTGTTGTGTTTGGAGTCCGGTGGCCTCCTGAAAAAAAGCAACTTGGGGAACCCCCAGGTCAGCTCATACTTCTGTTTTTGCATCACGTTCATAGGGAATTCGATTAATTCGAGCCTTGATAGTACAGTGGTCTAAGCACCCTGTTATTAACACAGCTGCCTGCAATTACGGCTGGTTCGAATCTCTCCAAGGCTCAAGGTTGACTCAGCCTTCCATCCTTTCTAAGGTAGGTGAAATGAGGACCCAGTTTGTGGGGGCAATAAGCTGACTTTGTATAAATATACAAAAGTATGAAGGCTATTGCTTAACGCATTGTAAGCCGCCCTGAGTCTCCGGAGAAGGGCGGCATATAAATCAAATTAAAAAAAAATAAAAATTCGAACTGTGGCTCCAGCCCAGGCATCTCCCCCTGCCTGCCCCCCCGCCCCTCGCCCATCGGTTGAATGTGATCTGTAAAGCCAGCCTGGTTTGGTTCCATGTATTGTATGAACCCAGAAAATGGGTTCATGAGAAAGCTGGTGAAATATGTTATGGGAAAGAATGCCGGCGGACTCGGCTCGAATTTCGTTTTTGTTTTCAAGCACAGATCTTTTTTTTTTTTTTTAAACAAGATTGCCTCTCACTCACATAGAAATCTCTGTGTTTCTCCCTGTGCCAATTTAGCTGATGCGTGCATGGGCTAAATTCTTGCATAGTGAGGCCGCAACGCCGACGTGCGTGAGGAATGTACCAGAAAGTGGGTCATTTCAGTAAACTGGATCAAATCTCAGCCACGGGCCAGGAGGGGAGCAGAATTCCTCCCCAAAACTTCAAAGGCTTTTTTTTCCTCAGGGGGAAATTCAGAATAAAATCACAAATACACAGCGCTGTGCAAGGCATCGGCATAAAGGCTGGCAAAGGGCATACTTGGGGAAACGTACGGATTGAAATTCAGAATCCCTTTTTAAAGCTTTCTGTTTAACCTTATCAACGGGCAGCTCTCCTGCACGCCGAGCTGAGATCTGCATAAAATGTGGGGGATTTCAACTTGCGCTGTGATGGATCCATTTTCTAGCTGGTTAATGAATCACATTTAATTTTTTTTTTTTTTTTTTGCCAGTAGCAAGCGACGAATAACCGTGATGAATAATGTATGTTAAATGTTCAGTGAAATATAATCATATATTCATCACCGGTGCGGCGTGCCTTCTCAAACTTTTGGCAAAGATCAATATTGTAATAGTTAAGATCTGGCTGTCAGGTTGGTCTAGTAGAAGGGGTGAAATCCAGCAGGTTCTGACAGGTTCTGGAGAACCGGTAGCGGAAATTTTGAGTGGTTCGGAGAACCAGCAAATACCACCTCTGGGTGGCCCCAGAGTGGGGTGGGAATGGGGATTTTGCAGTATCCTTCCCCTGGAGTGGGGAGGGAATGGGGATTTTGCAGTATCATTCCCCTGGAGTCAGGTGGGAATGGAGATTTCGCAGTATCCTTCCCCTGGAATGGGGTGGGAATGGGGATTTTGCAGTATCCTTCCCCTGGAGTGGGGAGGGAATGGGGATTTTGCAGTATCCTTTCCCTGGAGTCGGGTGGGAATGGAGATTTTGCAGTATCCTTCCCCTGGAGTCGGGTGGGAATGGGGATTTTGCAGTATCCTTCCCCTGCCATGCCCACCAAGCCACGCCCACAGAACCAGTCATTAAAAAAAAAATTAAATTTCACCACTGTCTAGTAGTAGTTGATTGGAGAGCTTTGGGTTGTCTGAATCCATCTCCCCAAATCAGATAGATGAGTTTGCGCAACTCTAAAGTAGGCTCCTATAGAATGGTGGCGTATGGTCCAGTGTTTGTGAGAACATTTGTCCGTTGATTCAGGCCGTTGTGTGAAACAGCCAGAATACCGGTTGTTTGTTGGTTTGGACGTGACACACTCTGTGAATATCGATGTTTTTTTTATCCAGGATTTGGGGTTTCATGTGTCAATCAGAGGTGGTATTCAGCCGGTTCGGGTGGGCCCGCCCCCACCCACCACCCGCCACCCGCCCAGGTTCAATGCCATCCTATATCGCTGTGTTTTTGACGTTGCATGCATGTACGGATGGCACGTGCGAGCGAATTACTGTGTTTTGTGATGCCGCAAAATACACGGATGGCGCACGAGCGAGCGAAGCGAGCGTCCATGCATGCACCCTCTCATTTCCGGTGCTGGGCAAACCGGTAGTAACAGTATGTGAATCCCACTTCTGGTGTCAATGTGAACCCATCCTTCATGTCCAATCCATATTTTCTCTCTGCATCCCAGGGTTGAAATGTTCTCTGAATAGAAATATGGGATGTGTAAGTCGAATCAATCATTTCAAAGAAGGCTTCACAGTTGTGTGTTTGTGGTGCCTGGAGGCAAGTGCATGAAGAACCGTGAGCTACAGATGATGTGAATCAGCCAGGTTTGCATTCCCAGGAGCCGGCATGTTTATTCTGCCTGCACAACATGCGATGTTCTTTTTAAAACCGAACTCACAGCCACTATCGTCCAGCTGTTGGACAATTTCCAGTTCTTCCTTGTTCTCTAAATGGGCTCTTCTAACATGGTTAGATTAGAGTGAAGTAGGAGAAAGTTGTTTCTGGTTCAGCACATTAGAAGAAGACCATCTAAGTCAGGGGTCTCCAACCTCAGCAACTTTAAGACTTGTGGACTTCAACTCCCAGAGTTCCTCAGCCAGCAAAGGCCTTTCCTCTGTGCGTTAAGCAGATGGAAACTTCATTTGAGAGAAGCAGGGGGTGGGATTCATCCAGGGGTGAAATCCAGCAGGTTCTGACAGGTTCTGGAGAACCGGTAGCGGAAATTTTGAGCAGTTCGGAGAACCGGCAAATACCACCTCTGGCTGGCCCCAGAGTGGGACAGGAATGGAGATTTTGCAATATCCTTCTCCCAGGAGTGGGAAGGGAATGGGGGCTTTGCAGTATCCTTCCCCTGGAGTGGGATGGGAATGGAGATTTTGCAATATCCTTCCCCCTGGAGTGCGGAGGGAATGGAAATTTTGCAGTATCCTTCTCCTGCCACGCCTCCCAAGCCACACCACGCCCACCAAGCCACGCCCACAGAACCGGTAGTAAAATAATTAGATTTCACCACTGGATTCATCTAATTTACCTACAGGTTCGCCCAGCACCGAAAATGTGAGCGCGTGTGCATGCTTTGCTTGGCTCACCTGCGCGGCTTCCACGCATCCACATGGATTGAAAACGTGACTAAATAGGACAGCATAGAGCCGATTGCTACTACCGATTTGCCCGAACCGGTGTGAACCGGTTCAGTCAGCGAGAGCAGGGGTCTCCAACCTTAGTGACTTTGTGAAGAATTGTGGACTTCAACTCCCAGAATTCTGGGAGTTGAAGTCCACAATTCTTAAAGTCGCTAAGGTTGGAGATCCCTGAGCTAGAGTATGCTGTTGTTTCTTCAGTTGGGTGACCTTCACAACTCCCCAGAAAACCTTCTGAATACTTCATAGATCCCCATGGAGGAGAGAAGTTCTCCTAGGACCTAGTCCTAGAAACATCAACAAATCCATTCCTGGCCTTAAGATAGTGGGGTGGGGGGTATGTCTTATTTCGGTGGTTGCATCAGGCCTAAAACCTGTTTGTCCTCTTATGAAAACCGTTCAAGATCCCTAGGAATCCGTTAGCCTAAGAAGGAAGGAAGCAGAGAAGCAGGTTGACCCTCTGGTGGTGTCTGGAATTCCCCAGGAGAGCAATGGAGACATTCCATGGCTGCTTGGCCAGAGAAGGTGGGAATGCCAAGATGGGATCGTGTTTCTGTAGCAAGGAGGTTCAGGATTCCTGGGCCCTGAGCGATCGGATGCTTCAGGTGGCTCGTTCCAGAAGGCCTTTCCAGGGAGAAGAGCTCAACTTGAGTTCCTGGGGTCCCCGAGTGGGCCCTAAAAAGGACCTTTCCCCAGTTGTCTTCTTTAATAAGACCAACAGGGATTGGTTGGTTATCTTACATTCTTGGGTTCACCAAACATAAAACAAGCAGATTGGCTGATTTTCCACACTTAACCCAGTGAGTGAAGAAGCTTGTTTTCTGGCTTTGCCCAGTATAGATTACAGATTAACAGAGTTGGAAGGGACCTTGTGGGTCATCTAGTCCAACCTGCCACCCAAGCAGGAGGCCATACACCATTCTTGACAGATGGCAGTCCAGTCTCTTCTTGAAAGCCTCCAGTGATGAAGCTCCCACAACTTCCGAAGGCAACTTCTGTTCCATGGGTTGATTGTTCTCACTGTCAGAAAATTTCTCCTTATTTCCAGGTTGAATCTCTCCTTGATCAGTTTCCATCCATTGTTCCTTGTCTGGCCTTCGGGTGCTTTGGAGAATAGCTTGACCCCCTTCCTCCTCTCTGTGGCAGCCCCTCAAATATTGGAAGATGCTATCATGTCTCCCCTGGTCCTTCTCTTCACTAGGCTAGCCATGCCCAGTTCCTGCAACTGTACAGTGGATTATAAACTAGCCAAGCTGGTTGATTTCTCCAACAGGCTAAACCACAGCTTCCTAATCTCGGCAAGTTCCAGATGTGTAGACTTCAATTCCCAGAATGCCCCACCGGTGGGGAATTCTGGGAGTTGAAATCCACGCATCTGAAAAGTTGCCAAGTTCGAGAAAGTTTGGGCTAAACCAGGGGTCTGCAACCTTAAACACTCAAAGAATCATTTGGACCCGTTTCCCACAGACAAGGAAACACCGGGAACCACAAAACCCTTCCCGTGCCTGCCTATTTCTTGAACAGCCACAAAACTAGCAGATGTAGTTGAATTAAACGTTCTGTTTTCTTCTGAAACTTTTCTTTTTTTTTGGATTTATCCATGGTTGGCCTACCGGTTGTTGAAAAGCTCAATAAATCGCGTGCCGGGAGGTGTCGCACATTGGCGGTTGTGATGCATATTTTGAGTGGCAGGGAGCCGCAGCAGAGGGGTGAAAGAGCCACATGCGGCTCCAGAGCTGCAGGTTGCTGACCCCTAGGCTAAATCCTAAAGTGCTGGCCATCTATCCTTCCCCAAACTGAGTCCCGGGTACAAATAACAGCTGATGAGTGGCTTCGCGTGTTGTGTGAATGCAACTTGTATGTCTCATGAACTGGGGAGGCTCTGTAAGTGGGGAGAGAGACGGAGGGCAGGCGCTTTGGGTAAGCGCCTACTCTCTACTGGACCCTGGGCAGGGGTTGTATTAGGTGAGCTTCAGGGCTCCGAACTAGAGGAGTGGGGGACCCAGGGGAGCCTTCCCCAAGGCAACAGGGGGGATTTGGGACCCGCTGTGCTTCTGGCGCCTGGCTGTCTCTGCCTGCCCTTCGGCTACCCCGACTGGAAATGACACCACATCATGTTTTTGTAGAGTGTCACACCCTGAGGGTTGTCTATAAATAGAAGTTGCTTCATCTGGGGCAGGAGGAACGTTGGCATGGGAGGAGTGTCAGAGCTGGAGCTGGCACCGTTCTCCCGGTGAGGGAGGGGCACACAGATTCGGTGGGTTGGCACTCTGCAGAAGCCAAATGCCTTGGTCAAGGAGGGCCCTCAAGACAGACGGGTGAAGGGAAGGAGAAGAGGGGAAATCAGGGAAGATCAGCTTGCCTTTCCGAAGTTCTGGGAGCTTCCACCCTGGAAGCTTTCAAGAAGAGACCGGACTGCCGTCTGTCGGAAATGGCGTAGGGTCTCCTGCTTGGATGGCAGGTTGGACTACATTCGGGGTCTCCAACCTTGGCAACTTTAAGACTTGTGGGAGTTGAAGTCCTCCAGAACTTGAAGAATTCTGGGAGTTGAAGTCCTCCAGGCTTAAAGTTGCCACAGTTGGGAGACCCCTGTTCTAGAGGAAATAGATTCCGGTTTTGCCCTCCCCGGGCTCTGGAGGCTTTCCTTGAGTCTCCAGGAGGGCGAAAACGACCTCCCCAGGCTCCAGAGGCCCTCTGGAGGCAGGAAACAAGCCCCTTTCTGGCCTTCCCGAACTTCCAGTAAGCCCGTTTTTTGCCCTCCCCGAACCTCCACGCGCGCCCTGCATTTACCTGCGTCCAAAATGGCCCGCGTGGGGACTCCTAGGAGGGGAGGGGTGGGCGGGGCCAGCCATGAGTGGGATTTGGGGGTTTTCCGAACTGCACAGAATCTTAGCTAGAGGTTCTCCCGAACCCCTACGAACCCCCAGCAGCCCATCCCTGATTCTACCCACCATCATCCTCAACCCGTCCAATCATTCCCCAAAGTGATGAGCACTGCAGCCCAACACGGGTGAAAGCTGTCGGATCAGAGCCGCCCCGTTTTCTCCTGCCAGAGAGGCCTCAGTGCTTGTTTACTTTCCATAATTTATACCTTGCTGTTCCACAACAAGGCACATACCCAGCCGTTGACAAGGCTGGCGTTTGATTTAAAACACAATTAAAATAACATGACAACGCAATCAACCAGAAATAATTCATAAGCCGCTTGTCACTTTAAAAATGCATGAGGAGCCAGAATTAAAATCATAACAAAAATGTGATGGAATTGTTTTCTATGTTCTATCTCCATGCCGACAGGGGTAGGAAAAGCTGGAAACGGAACGCTGAACGCCGTTCCCTCTTTTCTAATTTCTGTCATTCCCTTGCCGGTAGACTTCGCCTGAATCTGGAGGTTTTGTTAGGCTGTGTGGGGAGCGGGGGGAGTGACTATTTATGGCCAATTTTTTCCCTGCAATGAATTTTTGTGATTTCTCCTTAAACCAGGGGTTTGCAACCTTAAACATTCAAAGAGCCATTTGGACCCGTTTCCCACAGAAAAGAAAACACCGGGAGTCACAAAAACCCTTCCCGTGCCTGACTATTTCTCGAGCAGCCACAAAACTAGCATATGTAGTTGAATTAAATGTTCTGAAACTTTTCTTTTCTTGGATTTATCCATGGTTGGCCTACTGGGGGTTGAAAAGCTCAATAAATCGCGTGCTGGCGGGTGTCGCACATTGGCGGTTGTGACGCATATTTTGAGTGACAGGGAGCCGCAGCAGAGGAGTGAAAGAGCCACATGCGGCTCCAGAGCCGCAGGTTGCTGACTCCTGGTTTACCCAATGCAAAGAGGAAAGATCGGGCCAGCGTAGCTTCAGTTTGGTCTAACCAATGCAAAAAAGAAAACATGCCAACAGTTTGGGGAGTGGCGTCAAGATGGCCACACCCACCCAGTTGGCCACACCTACCCAGTTGGCCACACCCACCCAGTCGGCCACAGCCGCCCGCTTCCCACCCCCAAGGTCAACCTTGATGCGGCCCTCAATGAAATTGAGTTTGACGCCCCTGCTCTAAAATATGTTCAGTCCTTTGCATCCAGCGTCTGGATCAAGCAGTTCAACTTGTTAATTTTTGAACCTTAATTTTATGTTATTTGTGGGGATGATCTGCATAATTCTGAGTAACGGCATCGTTTCGACAATCAGGCAAATATGTCATCTGCCTCGGCAAATGTCACTCGGGATTTAACAAACACCTTTCGCTCTCCAATTAGTAGTTTGCCGAATCCCTTACATCTTACAAGAAGCAGAAAGTTTTGCTCTCATTTCTGATTAAAGGGCCACTTGGTATGGCTTGTTTTCACACAACACCACAAACTGGGTCAGATATTTGCTGCATTTGATCAGGGTCAACTTAATTGCGAACGGATGAATTTCGGTGATGTTAAGAATCTTGTCTGAATGCAGCCTTCCTTGCAAGTGAGGAAGGGGTGTGTAATGGAATTATTCATTTAATTAATTGAAATTTCTCCAGTTGCCCATCTCAGCTGCATGATTTTGGATGGCTGATGAGATAAAACCAATAAGCTGCAACTATAACATTTCCCTAAGACTTATCTCTGTACTTGCCTCCAGAAGTTGCGAATGCTCCAACACTGGGAGTTTTTAAGAAGAGGTTGGATAATCATTTGTCTGAAGTGGTGTAGGGTTTCCTGCCTAAGCAGGAGGTTGGACTAGAAGACCTCCAAGGTCCCTTCCAACTCTGTTAATCTGTTAAACCTTCCATCATTTTCCATTCATCTTATCTCTTACCTTTCATTTTTAGTTGTTCGGGGCTGCCCTTTTACCCTTTACCCTCCTTTATTTTACCACAACCTTTCCTCTTCTCCTCCCCTTCTCTTCCTTTCTCCATCTCTTCCTACTTTCTCCGTTCTTCCTCTCCTTCTCTTTCCTACTTCCCCTTCCCTCCCCCCTCCTCTCTTCTTCCTCCCTTTCTAACCCTCTCTCCTTTTTTTTAACAAACTTTATTAAATTATCAAACAATTATAAAAACAATTAAAACCATAATAAGATATTCATATACATAGATCATATATTTAACATTTCATTTCTATTCTTTTACATGTCTATATATATTCTTCTTCTCTACACATTACATATTTCATAACCTAGTCCCATATCCATTCTCCTGACGGTGAAGTCATTGTTGGTATTTATATGAAATAAGCATGGAATTACACTCTCAATTATCAGTTCTTAGTTTAAAGTTCACTATTAAAGAAAAGTAAAATTTAGTACTCATCAAGATTATCTATATGCTTTATTTACTACGTATATCTTTATCCACTTTCTTTTCGCTTAATCCAATCGATTGGACTAACCCTCTCTCCTACTCCTCTTTCCCCTCCCTCTCCTTTTCCCTCTCTTCTCTCTCTCCCTCTCCTTTCCTCTCTCCTTCCTTCCTCTCTCTCTACTCCTTTCCCTCTCTCTTGTTGTTTCCCTTTTCAATTTAATCTAGAATGCTATTCGAGCAGCCCCGATTATCTATTTGCATCCGTCTTCAATTTCTTGTTTAGTAATTACATCTGTTTCAGGGGTGGGTTTAAATATTTTTACTACCGGTTCTGTGGGCGTGGCTTATTTTGTGGGGCGTGGCTTAGTGGGGGGGTAATGTGACTGGGTGGGCGTGGCCAACTTTTTTAAAAAAAATCTTTTAAAAGCATTTTTTCTACAACCTTAAGAGGTTGTAGAAAAAAATGCTTTTAGAAGCCTCTGACGATCAGGCAACTCAGCTGGGATCGTCAGAGGCTTTTAAAGGGATTTTTTTTCCCTACAACCTCTTCGGCTGAAGAGGTTGCAGAAAAAAATGTTTTGAAAAGCCCCTGATGATCCCAGCTGAGCCGTGTGATCATCAGAGGTTTTTTTTTTTTACTTTTAAAAGCATTTTTTCGGCCGATGAGGTTGCAGAAAAAAAATGCTTTTAAAAGCTTCTGACGATCCCAGCTGAGCTGCGTGATCATCAGAGCCTTTTTTTTTCTTTTAAAAGCATTTTTTCAGCCGATGAGGTTGCAGAAAAAAAATGCTTTGAAAAGCCTCTGATGATCCCAGCTGAGCCGTGTGATCATCAGAGGCCTTTTTTTTTTTAACTTTTAAAAGCCTCTGACGATCCCAGCTGAGCTGCGTGATCATCAGAGGCTTTTTTTTTTTTTTTTACTTTTAAAAGCATTTTTTCAGTTGTACAGAACTGAAGAAGCATTTTGGATGAGAGGCAAAATGTCTTCGAAGAAAAACGAGGCTTGGAAAAGCCTCTTGGGGATGCCTTCCCAGCTGCCTTTTGAAATCTAGAGTGAACCTCAGGATCCGGATTCCACTTCTGGAAATTTCCATTATTTCCATATTCAATTTCCTTTCTTGAAGAAGTAACAGAGAAGTAGCTACAACAACCCACCAAGAAAGCAATATTAAAAGAATTGCTTATAAACAGCGCTTGATTGAGTAAACCCTCATTAGCTTCAGAACTAAACCAATTGTATGGCCAAAACTTTATTTTAACATGAGGGACCTCCTGCTGTGGCTGATGAATTAATTAGGTAGCCAAAAGTAGAATGCCAACAAGAGGGCATCTGTTAAAAAATGCAACCCGTCTCTTCCTCCAGTGGTTCATGCCACTGCCTCCCTCCCTCCCTCTCTCTCCCTTCCCCTTTCCAGCTGCTGCTTTCTATTTCTATTTCCGGGCTCGGCTCGGCTCCCATGTCATCTATTTGAGGAAACAAATCGCCTCTTTTATTAAGGCTGTCCATATTTTGTTTTTAATTTCTGCAAACTTCTGGATTCCTTCCATTCGATCCACGCCTCCTTGCCTCCCAGCAGCGCCCACTCGCCCCCCCACTCCCGTTCGGGGGCATTAAAATCAGTGGTGAAGTCCAAATTTTTCTACTACCAGTTCTGTGGGCGTGGTTTGGGGGGGGCGTGGTGTGGCTTGGGGGGCGTGGCAGGGGAAGGATACTGCAAAATCCCCATTCCCACCCCACTCCAAGGGAAGGATATTGCAAACTCTCCATTCCCACCCCATTCCAGGGGAAGGATACTGCAAAATCCCCATTCCCTCCCCACTCCTGGGGGAAGGATACTGCAAAATCCCCATTCCCACCCCACTCCAGGGGAAGGATACTGGAAAATCCCCATTCCCACCCCACTCCAGGGGAAGGACACTGCAAAATCCCCATTCCCACCCCACTCCTGGGGGAGGGATATTGCAAAATCCCCATTCCCTCCCCGTTCCTGGGGGGAGGATACTGAAAAATCCCCATTCCCACCCCACTCCAGGGGGAAGGATATTGCAAAATCCCCATTCCCTCCCCACTCTGGGGCCAGCCAGAGGTGGTATTTGCCGGTTCTCCGAACTGCTAAAAATTTCCGCTACCAGTTCTCCAGAACCTGTCAGAACCTGCTGGATTTCACCCCTGGTTAAAATGCCTTGGAAGGCCTCGCACGACCCATAAACAGCATCCTTCTTGTGACTGTTTTCCTCCTTGGTCTCTCCTTCCGTAGGTAAGTGAGGAACGGCCCGAAGAGAAAGTCGGCTGTTTTGCAGCACGCGCGAGAGGCTCAGCCTGGGAACCTGAACGTTGGCGCTCCGGTCCGGCTGGGCCCTGGTGGGAATCGGTGGAAAGAGAGAAGCAGAAAGCGGAAGACGAGAAGAAGAAAAAGGTGAGCCGTTGACTGAGTTTCTGTAAAAGCTGTAGAGTGTCGACCCCAAAGCTGAGCTTCTGTTGCCACACTGGAGCTGAGGGATAGGGAGGGGGGATTTGAGAATAGCTGGGGTTTTGTAGCCAAAACAAAATACTTTCTCCTGGGAACCAAGGACATCCCCACAGGTGGCCCGAGAGAGAGAGGAGGAGCGATGTTACCAGGCAACCAGATGGCACCTTGATTGGACCATGTCACTGTTTGGGGAAGGGGAAAAAACGTTCCAACTCTGAGGGTTACTGTTGTTTTCACCTAATTAAAATTAAAAGTTTTTCCTCCTCCCCAAACAATCAGTCACATGGTCCAACAATCACGGGGTCGCCTGAAGGTTCCCACAGTTTTCACCAGAACTGTGCCAATATGATATATCCAAATAAAACAATTCTTTGAGGAATCTACCTGCCTCGGAATCTTGTTCGCCATGGCTGTATTCCTTGGAACCCTGACATAGAGATGCCCTCAGAAGGCAGTGACTGAGCTTGTCAATCAGAAAAGTCGACAGTTCGGCGGTTTGAATCCCTAATGTAGGCCTCCTGTGTGAGCAGGGGGTTGGATTAGATGACCTCCAAGGTCCCTTCCAACTCTGTTAACTGTTAAAGTCACAAGTGGGAGGAGATGGGTGATAGGAACGATGAGAAGATGAATAGTAATAGTAGTGCAGACTTAGTGAATAGTTTGATAGCGTTGAGGGAATTATTTGTTTAGCAGAGTGATGGCATTTGGGGAAAAAAACTGTCCTTGTGTCTAGTTGTTCCGGTGTGCAGTGTGTCAGCGTTTCAACGCTGGCATCGAGAGCAGGGGAGAGAGAGAGAGATAAGCTCTGAACTTTTGCCTGCTAAATCCCTTTGAAGTCGGGTTGTCGTGGAAATGAGGAGGGGAGGCATTCCTGGGAAATGACGAGACAAGAAGTCAGGAGAGTGACTTGGAAGATAGCCAATGAGAAGCAGAGATTTGGGGATCGGGAAGGGAGGGATTGGGGGGCAAAAGGTCAGCCTTGTCCGCATCGAGTCATGATCCGGTGGCTGTGCTCAATTAAAGAAAAGATTGCCTTAAAGATTGGCAGTTTGGAAATTCATTTATTTTGAGATAGCATCGAAGTCTGACACAGTTTATGTCCAGGATGCGAGGGGTCTGTAGATATTTTCACAGCCCTCTTTTTGACTCCTGCAGTCCTCAATGGAAGGCAGGTTGGTAGCCATTGTTTTTTCTGCAGTTAGATGAAAGAATATCCAACTCTAATTAAGCTTCTAGAGTGGAGTGTGGGAAGCATGTTTTTAGGAAGCATGTTTTGGATTACAGGAGAACCTCGGGTCACGAATGCTTCTGACCATGACCAAATTGGGTGCCGACCAAAAAATCCACTAAAAGTTTCACTCTGGTCGTGAACGCATCCTCAGATGGTGATCAAGCAGAGCCTCAAAGATTTCCCCTTCTGCGCCATATTTTTTCTGTACGTACATGCGCAGTCAGTCTTGCTTCCGGTCACAACCAAACCGGGTCGCGACCGAAGTCCTGGAACGGATTACGGTCGTGACCGGAGGTTCCACTGTATCCAGGGGTGGGTTCTACTTACCTTTACTACCGGTTCACAACGGGAGCAGGCATGTATGCGCTTCTGCGCATGTGTAGATTGTACCTTATGATGTCTGGGCGGGTGGGCGGAGCCTCCCGCTTTTACTACCGGTTCTCAAGAACCGGACAGAACCAGTTATAAAGCCTTATAGAAGATAAGCCCTACTCTGACTGACCTCTAGAGGGCACCAAAGAGATCCAGAATGCTGTTTCCTTCCCACTAGGGCAGGGGTCTGCAACCTTAAAACACTCAAAAAGCCATTTGGACTCCTTTCCCACAGAAAAGAAAACACCGGGAGCCACAAAACCCTTCCCTTGCCTGACTATTTCTTGAGCAGCCACAAAACTAGCATATGTAGTTGAATTAAACGTTCGGTTTTCTTCTGAAACTTTTCTTTTCTTGGATTTATCCATGGTTGGCCTACTGGAGGTTGAAAAACTCAATAAATCGCGTGCCGGCGGGTGTCGCAGATTGGCGGTTGGGACGCATATTTTGAGTGACAGGGAGCCGCAGCAGAGGGGTGAAAGAGCCACATGCGGCTCCAGAGCCCCAGGTTGCTGACTCCTGCTCTAGGAGGCCTTCTAGATAGTTACAGCTCAGATCTGGCGTCCCGACTTACGACTGTGTAACGAGCTTATTATTCCTCACGTTCATGCCGCCACTATCTTTTCCAGCTTGAGGCCCTCAATAATGCCAGGTTGAAGATTGACACCTTGGATGACTTGGCGGCCATTGTCAAGCATCGCAAGCAGAAGAAGAAAAAGTGTAAGAAAGTGATCCTCCCCAAACCGCAAGAGCCGGAAATTGTTGTGAGTATTCTGGAGAGTTTCTCAAACGTGCAGAACCTCGATAGGACATCTTCAGCATCTTTGAGAAGGAGTCAGGCTGCCCCGAAAGATCCAAGTGTCCAGCTCAGAGATGAAATTAGATCTGGCCTTGAGTGTCCTGATTAGACAGTTGGCAAGGGCTAAAAATGGCTTTGCTTATTGGAGTTAATATTAGATACTAATAATAGGTACATATTAAGTATCTGGGAGGTGCAGATAATTAACAATCTGAACTGGTCTGTCCACACATCATCCTTAATGAAATATGCAAACCAGCATCTACGTTTCCTGCATCGGATGAGGAGAACACATCTTTCTCTTCCTCTCCCGGCCACTTTTTACAGATGCACGATTGAGAGCGTTTTAACAAACTGCATTGGTATGGTTTGGTGGCAGCAGTGCCTCAGATAGAAAGTCCATACAGAGAGTGGTGAGGACAGTGGAGAAGGTTATAGGAAGCTCGCTTCCTGTTATTCAGGATGCTGCTTATAAGAGTTATGTGCTTAGAGCTCGAAGCATTGTTAGAGACCCCACGCACCCACTTCACGGTCTGTTTCTGTTGCTCCCCTCTGGGAGGGGGTTTCAAAGTATTTCTAGCAGGGTTTCCAGTTAATGTAAACAGCTTTGTTCCCTATGTCATCCATCTGGTAAATTTGGAGGATTTATTTTTCTCGCCATGTACAAGATATACATCCGAACTAGACTGTGTTGTTTCTCCGTGTCATATAATATATGTGGGAATATGCATAATTTTGTATTTATTTATTTTGTCATGTTTATGTAGTGCATATTGGAGGTGCTGACCCTTTTGAGAGCTGTATGCAACGAAATTTCATTTTAATGTATGCCGATCAGTGTACTTCCAAAGTGACAAGAAAGTTATTCTATCTATCTAGTTCAGAAGGGGGCTTTTGGAGGGGCAAAAGCCTCCTCCAAAGGACCTCCTAGTCCTCTCTCTCCTGCTTATTTCTAGAAAACTTGCCCCCCCCCCCAGTTTTTGGGACATGCGGCCACTCTTACCTAGACTCCTAAATTGCATTAACAGAGGGATACAATCAAGATCAAGGGAGGTACTAATACCCCTTTATAAAGCCTTAGTAAGACCACACCTAGAATCCTGCATCCAGTTTTGGTCCCCACACTATAGAAAAGATGTTGAGACTCTAGAAAGAGTGCAGAGAAGAGCAACCGGGAGGATTAGGGGACTGGAGGATAAAATATACGAAGAACGGTTGCAGGAACTGGGCATGGCTAGTCTAGTGAAGACAAGGACCAGGGGAGACATAATAGCAGTGATCCAATATCTGAGGGGCTGCCCCAGAGAGGAGGGGGTCAAGCTATTTTCCAAGGTACCTGAAGGCCAGACAAGGAACAATGGATGGAAACTGACCAAGGAGAGATTCAACCTGGAAATAAGGAAAATTTTTCTGACAGTGAGAGCAATCAACCCATGGAACAGAAGTTGCCTTCGGAAGTTGTGGGAGCTTCATCACTGGAAGCTTGCAAGAAGAGACTGAACTGCCATCTGTCAGAAATAATGTAAAGAAGAAGAGGAAGGAGAAGAAGAAGAAGAAGAAAAGGAAGGAGAAGGAGAAGGAGAAGAAGGAGGAGGAGGAGAGGAGGAGGAAGAGGAGAAGTAAAAGGAGGAGGAGGAGGAGGAGGAGGAGGAGGAGGAGGAGGAGGAGGAGGAGAAGAAGAAGAAGAAGAAGAAGAAGAAGAAGAAGAAGAAGAAGAGGAGGAGGAGGAGGAGGAGGAGGAGGAGGAGGAGGAGGAGGAGGAGGAGGAAGAAAACATGTATAAATTCCTTTGCTCTCATTTGCTCATTCATTTCTAAGCTCTATTTTGCAAGATAAGTCAGTCTCAGGGGAAGCCTCTATTTCGGGAAAGGACAAATGTAAAAAGGATGGTGGATAAAAACTTGCAGATAAAATTATCGTTCTCTTTCGGCTTCTTTATATAAAAGACTTCTTCATGTCCGTGGCGTTTCCTTGGCAACGAGGAAGGTGGTTTGCCATTCTTAATAAAAGGAATAACAGAGAAACAGAGTTGGAAGGGACCTTTGAGGAGTGGATAAGGAGTGGAATAGAATGGAATAGAATAGAATAGAATAGAATAGAATAGAATAGAATAGAATAGAATAGAATAAGGAATGGAATGGAATGGAATGGAATGGAATAGAATAGAATAGAATAGAATAGAATAGAATAGAATAGAATAGAATAGAATAGAATAAGGAATGGAGTGGAATAGAATAGAATAGAATAGAATAGAATAGAATAGAATAATGAATGGAATGGAATGGAATGGAATAGAATAGAATAGAATAGAATAATGAATGGAATGGAATGGAATGGAATGGAATGGAATAGAATAGAATAGAATAGAATAGAATAGAATAAACAGAGTTGGAAGGGACCTTGGAGGTCTTCTAGTCCAACCCCCTGCTTAGGCAGGAAACCCTACACCACTTCAGACAAATGGTTATCCAACATCTTCTTAAAAACTTCCAGTGTTGGAGCATTCATGACTTCTGGAGGCCAGTCGTTCCACTGATTAATGGTTCTCACTGTCAGGAAACAAACCCTCCACCAGGGACCACAGGGAGTCAAAAAAAGTCAATATGGCAGCCTGAAACTCCCCGCACTTAGCTTGTTTCGACTCTTCCTCCCTTTATGCACCCCGATTCTCTCCTTTTGAGCACCCAAGTATACAAATCTGGATAATTTCTGTCTTTTCTTTTCGTAGATAGAATCGGTGGAGCCAGAGCAGTTTCTTGATGCCGCTCTGGAGAACCGGATTCTTGTTATCGATAAATATCTGGCCGATGGAGGGGACCCCAATACCCATGACAAGGTATGGTGGGGACACCAGTTAACAGTAACAGAGTAGGAAAGGTCATCTAGTCCAACCCCCTGCTCACACAGGAGACCTGTACTAGGGATTCGAACCACCGAACTGCCGACCTTTCTGATTGACAAGCTCAGTGTCTTAGCCACTGAGCCACCTAGTCGGGCTACCAAGGAACACCCCCCCGCCCACCCCATTTGCCGAGGGGCTGTCATTCCACCCGAAATCTGCATGACGATTCAAACAAAGGAAGGGTGGGAGAAGCAGATTTAAAGTCATTTTAGACGGCTTGAATTTGAAATCGAAAGCAGTTTCATATTAATATTTCTTATATTCTAACATTTTATAGCCCCTGAATAAGGAACCACAGAATCATTAGAAAGGAGCTTAGCTCTACACTACCTGTTTTTGAATAGGAATACGGTGGCTCCGTGGCTAAGACGCTGAGCTTGTCAATTGAAAGGTCGATAGTTCAGCGGTTCGAATCCCGAGTGCCGCGTAACGGGGTGAGCTCCCGTGACTCGTCCCAGCTTCTGCCAACCTAGCAGTTCGAAAGCAGGTAAAAAATGCAAGTAGAAAAATAGGGACCACCTTTGGTGGGAAGGTAACAGCGTTCCGTGCGCCTTTGGCGTTGAGTCATGCCGGCCACATGACCACGGAGACGTCTTCGGACAGCGCTGGCTCTTCGGCTTTGAAACGGAGATGAGCACCGCCCCCTAGAGTCGGGAACGACTAGCACGCATTACCTTTTACTTGTTTTTGATGATACGTTCAGGACGTCTGAATGAATTGAGGCAGAAAACTGAGATTCCCGCCCCCCCCGCCCCATCTTTCTGAACTATGCAAAATTTTGCTATTTTTCCCCCAAGTAGTTTTCTACCAGTTGAGTTAGTCTCATTACAAGTATCAAGGTACTTAAGCGCCACCTGCTGGCCACCAAATGCATTGACGGAGCCGCATCTATAGACCAGATGAATATTGGCAGAAACATCAAAAATTAAAAACCGTAATGGAGAGTTATACAGGCAAAAAACACCGGCAATATTCCAGAATTTGCTTGGCTCTAATTCCTAGCAGTGATAAGCCACGTGCCCATTGTTCGGCGGTGATGGCAACAGTCCTTCACCAATCGGCAAAGATTCCCGGTGTTAAGATTAATTTTGTGAGTTTTAGCACGGAAGGCTTCGTAAGCAGAGCTGAAGACATCTCCTTTTTCTCAGTAGATGCCAACTGGCCCTCTT
Organism: Pantherophis guttatus; assembly: GCF_059756535.1. Classification (NCBI taxonomy): domain Eukaryota; kingdom Metazoa; phylum Chordata; class Lepidosauria; order Squamata; family Colubridae; genus Pantherophis; species Pantherophis guttatus. The sequence goes on from NC_142071.1 coordinate 3,692,380, forward strand.
CTTCGACGGAGTGCTGCACACGCAGGGAGATAGGATGCATTCGGAATAAGCCCCCCACCCCCACTCTCCCAGGGCCAGAGTGGTGAGACATCCAGCCTGGAGAATGATCCCCGAGCGATAAATCTTCTCTTTTGCTCTCGCCTACAGTTCAAATGCACAGCCCTGCACCGAGCCTGTTTGCGGGGCCATAAAGAGATGGTGGACAAGCTGCTGGAAGCGGGAGCCAAACTGGAGCCAAGAGACATGGTGAGTGAGTCTCGATTTGACGGCTTACAAATCCCCAATCCCAGCGTTTCCGAGATGCCGGAGCGCTGATGTTGCAGAGAAGCACTGGACGTCTTGCGCAAAGTGAGAATGATGAAGATGATTTATCAATGTTTGGTAAATCATTATCAATGATTTATCAGGATGAATTTATCTTTGACACCCTGCCAAGGGCCTTACTTGGCAAAGCCCCACGAAGTTCAGATACAAACAAGAGATGCCGACTGGAAACAGAGTTAGCAACGTTGCTTTCCTGCAAAAGGCCCCAAGTGCCTTTGTTTCTCTTTTAAACCTTATGGGAGGGGCCAATCATCTCCTGGCCTTACTCCCGAGTCATCCCTTTTGCTTTAGCTGCTCTTGCCTTCTGGCAGCTCTGCGAATGCTCGCACTAGGAATAGGCTCCTACTCTTCCTCTGCCTCTCTGCTGTCCAACTCTGGGGGCTCTGGAGTCCGCGCATGACTCCCAGATGGCCCTGGCCCCCTCTCTGCCTCCGACGCAGAGCCCTCATCTGAGCCTTCCCCAGCCTCCAGGACTGGCCCATGTTCCTTCCCAGCCTCCTCACTGTCCGACTCTGCTACCAGCTCTGCAGACTGCTGGCGGATCACAACACTCACAGACTCCCGATTGTGAGGCGAGAGCGCCACCTCTAGGCCATCGCACCACTCACTCTACCTTTCTAAAATTATTATTTTAATAATTTAAAAAAAGAGACACCTCCTGTCTCTTACAGAGGTAGGCTTGTATTTTTAGGGGTGGGGTACTTAAGATGAGGGCTGTCTCTTCTATCCAAGTTTCTCCTGGCTTGATCCATACATATCGTTATTCTAGTAAGATGCTAATGTAGCATTTATCAACTGGTTCCTTTGGATTGCAGGCCCCCAAAATTCCTAGCTGTGCTGGCAGGGGAATTGTGGGCATGATATTCCCAGGTCCTCTAGATCAGGGGTCCCCAACCTTTCGGACCTCAGGGACGACTAAATTCATAATTTTAAACCCCGTGGACCACTAATACAATCTGCCTAATGACTGGCTGGGTGAACATGGCTAGGTGGTCATGTGACTGGGTGGGCATGGCCAACTCGATGTCACTCAAGTCGAGGGGCGCCTTACCAGCCTCTACTCGCCCCTCCTCTGACACCCACTCCTCACCTTCCCGCCCGGGCTTCTTAGGGCCCCAATAGGAAGCAGTTGTTGGAGCTAAGCAGCCTCCACGAGAAAGAGTTGGCAAAACAGTTCAGTTCAAATTGGATCTGACCAAAAAGGAGGCTCAGCAGAAGCACCTCACTGAGGACTAGGAGCATAGGCTTTCCAAGCAGAGGGAAGACCTGCGGGAGTGCAAGGCCAGGTACCGGCGCCCGGAGGCTCAGCGGGCTGAGATGGTCAGTCAGTTCCAGGCCATGATGCAATCCCACTGGAACGGGGCCCTCCGGCTCTTTGCCACCAGCGGCACTTCCCTCCAGCCTTCGCCCAAAGCCCCACACCAGGAGGCTGAAGCAGACCCCAAGTCGGAATTTCTTCCCCCCCTCCAACCCGCACAAAAAGACCTCAAAAGGGGAGACTCCATGCAGCAACACAAACGTTCATTGCACGTATCTGTCCCAGGGGCCACAGTTTGAGGACCCCTGATTTAGTGCAATACAAAAAATGCAATTAACTTTTTTCGCGGACCACCAGTTGGTGACCGCTGCTCTAGAAGGCAATTTTTGGTACCTTAGAACTAGGCAGCCAATCTGCACCTTTTGATGCCTTTCCTATCCGGCTGCCGAGCAGGATAACCAGCAAGTCAAAACTTCCCAGCGGCTTCTCCAAATCGGCTTTCTAAACTTCCCATGAGGTGCATTAGAGGGTCTTCTCCATTCACCCCATAAGTGTGGGCATCTGACCTGTTTGGAAGGTTGGAGAAAGCCCAAGAAGGATCTTAAGGGAACATTTTCTGTTTTGTTTGGCGCAGCTGGAGGCAACCCCCTTGTTCTGGGCTTGCCGCGGGGGACACCTGGACATCCTCAAGGGGCTGATCAGCCGTGGAGCCAAAATTTCCACCCGGGACAAGGTAAGTGGTGGAAAGATTGGGGATCCCCTTTCCTGTACCTAAATGAGCCACGTCCGGAGGATTCACGGTGGACCTTTCCTTCTGGTTGCAGCTATGGAGTACCCCTTTGCACGTAGCTGTCCGTACCGGTCACTCCGACTGCGCTGAGCATCTCATTGCCTGTGGAGCAAAGATCAACGCCCAGGATAAGGTGCAGGAAGTGGTGAGGGGGGAATGAATGCATGGTGCCAAGAGCAGGGAGCACCGTATCTTGGACATCGCCATCTCAACCTTCATTACAGTAGTGGCCAAAATTCTGGAAACCTTTTGGGAACGGTGCATTTTTGAGGTTTGATGGTTAATAATACCACTTTTTTGTTTTGGAGTTTTCAAGATAATCCTATTCCACTGCTCGAATGGCCTGGGAATAGCCCAGATCTTCACCCCATTGAAAATCTATGGAGCCAACTAAAGAAACTTGTTACTCAGAAGCGACCCAGCAATAAAACCCAGTTAATAGAAGCCATCATTCAATCTTTGTTTCACATTAGAACAGCTGCAGAACGAAAAGACTTGGTTCACTCCATGGGAAGACGTTGTAAGGCCGTCATTCATGCTGAAGATTACCCAATTAAATATTAACTGACAGGGTGATCATTTTTATATATCTCGTTTTTTCTATGGTGATCATTTTTGTATATCTCATTTTTTCTACGGTGATCATTTGTGTATATCTCATTTTTTCTATGGTGATAATTTTTGTATATCTGGTTTCGCTTTTCTTCTTTATAACTGCTATTCTAATAGCAAATCCTTCATAAAAATTACTGCATTACATTCTTGATTAAATTATCTTTCCACTGAGATATAATTTTATGGTACTACTCCCCCCCAAAAAGTGGTGTTATTAGCTAGTTTTATAAAATACACTTTTCCCAAAACGTTTCCACAGTTTCGGCAACTACTGTATAGTGCCATTCCCCTAATTATCTTTTTTGTGGGGGAAACATTGATAATAAGGAAGCAATTTGGCCAGGTTCACGCATGTGAAGACAAGGACTGGACACCTTGCTGAATCGCCAATACCCCACGCTGTTTGTCAAAGGTGCAATATGAATCCAGCTTTGATAGCCATTTCTATGTACCTTTAAAATTCACCCAATGGTAAACTCTGTTCATAAAGAGCAACGATGACGCACCTTTGCAGGATATCAATGGCTGTTGCTCATTTCTTTGGCTCCAAGCTCAGAAACCACGTTCAACTAAGCCATTGGGTAACGACTGTGGCTCAGGGCCAAAGAGCTTGTCTGCATCCTGCAAATCTCAATTTGCAGATTTGCAGATTCTCCAAATCTCCATTGGGACTTAGGAGCACTCTTGTCAGTTAGTGAACAGATTGACACAAAGCAATAGACCTTAGACTTATATACCGCTTCACAGCGCTTTCCAGCCCCTCTCTAAGTGGTTTACAGAGTCAGCCTATTGTCCCCAACAATCTGGGTCCTCATTTTACCCACCTCGGAAGGATGGAAGGCTGAGTCAACCTTGAGCCCATCAGGATTGAACTGCGGCTGGTGGGCAGAGTCAGCCTGCAATACTGATTCTAACCACAGGGAGGGAGGGAGGGAGGGAGAGAGGGAGGAAGGAAAATAGTAATAGCACTTAAGACTTACATACTGCTTCACAGTGCTTTTACAGCCCTCTCTAAGCGGTTTACAGAGTCAGCCTATTGTCCCCAACAATCTGGGTCCTCATTTTACGCACCTCGGAAGGATGGAAGGCTGAGTCAACCTTGAGCCTGCTGTGATTCGAACTCTTGGCTGCGGGCAGAGTTAGCCTTGTATTCTAATCACTGAGAGGGAGGGAGGGGAATTCTGGGAGTTGAAGTCCACAAATCTTAAACGTTTGCCAAGGGTGGACACTCCAGCAAGAGATGCATTTGGACTACGCATTAAACTTGGTTAGTTGAGACTGGTTTTTTAGTAGCTTAACCCTGAAATGCAAATCCAAACTCGAGTCTGTTCGGTTTAGTCCAAAGCACCGTGCAAGGCCAGAAAAAAAAAAAGAATTCATAACCAAGTGAAGCGTGTTGTGTGAACGTACTCACTCTCTTTTTCCTTGACCAGGAAGGAGATACACCCATTCACGATGCGGTCAGACTAGGACGATTCCAGGCGGTCAAAACTCTGCTGATGTACGGGGCAAATCTTAACATCCAGAATGAGGTGAGCGAAAGGAAAAAAAACAAACAAAAAACTGGCTGGGGAATTAGGGAAGTTGAAGTCCATGGGTCTTAAAATTGCCGAAGGTTGGACACCCCCAATTTAACTCCTTAACCGTTTCCTCTCATCACGGGACAGAATGTAGGACAATCTCCCCTAACCCCCCCCCCCAAGGGATCTCTTGCAGTGGCTGGAACGGTCACAGATAGCTGAAGAAGTCAGGATTAAATGTACATCCATGTTTCTTTTTAACGAAAAGTTACTGCACCAGAGTAAAAAAAGCAAAAGCAAAAAATAATAATAATGATCTTGTAGTTTTGGGGAGCAACAGCAGGCATGGGGTGGGTCGGAAGGTAGATTTTATTGGGGGCGGGGGAAGTGTTTCGGTGCACAGTAGGTGAAAACGTTCTGGAGCTACCCTTCAGTTTAGTGCAGGGGTCGGCAACCTTAGAGCCACAAAGGTCCTAACCAGAAGCCCCCCGTTCAATTCTGGAGCCGACCGGAAGTCCGATTCCCCCACCAGAGTCTCCTCCTAGCACGGCGTCCTTTTTCCTCTACCTGTCCTAACTGAAAGCCCTATCAATTATGGAACCGACCAGCAACAGGGAGCCACAGCAGAGGGATGAAAGAGCCACATGCGGCTCCAGAGCTGCAGATTGTTGACTGCTGGTTTAGTGGCTTCCGGCACGCATGCCCTGGAGCGCTGGAAACCTAAAGACAAACTGGACAGGGCGAATGCGCGCGCCGACCACCGGTTTCCGGCGTTCCGGTGTGCATGAAGATCAGCTGGCCAGAGCACATGCGCGTGCTGGAAACCCAAAAACCAGGGGGCCGGCGTGCACATGTGCACCGCCAGCTGCTCTTTGGGTTTCCGGCGCTCCAGCACGCACATACACCTGCATGTTCCCGTTTGGGCACTCGGTGCCGAAACGGTTCACCATCACTGGTGTAGTGTCTCCTGTTTGGGCGGAGGGATTGGACTAGATGACCTACGAGGCCCCTTGCCACTCTGTTAATCTGAATCTCCGCGGACCAGAGAGAATGAGCTTCATGGCTTCTGTGGCCAATGGGGTTTTTTGGGGGGGCGGGTATGTGAGTGGGGGGCGTCGACTTTGCTTCCAATTATGAGCCGTTCTTCTTGTCTTGGCAGGAGGCAGTCACCCCAGTAGACCTGGTGAAGGACTGGCAGACGGGCATCCGGGAAACGCTTCAAATGTGCGCCAACCGGCAGCAAGGCCTAACCAGGAGCTGCTGAACGGGTGTGTGTGTGGGGGGGGGGCACACCTTGAATAATGGGGTGTTGACTCTACAAGCCGGCAGCCCCCCCTTTTTTTTCTCCACCACCCCGCGACCAACTTACCATCCTTGTCCCTGTTTTGCACCAAACTGGACAGATCCGCCTTTCCTCTTCGAACCTCTTCAACGGCAATAGAAATCCCGGGATTTTCTTGCATCCTCAGCTGATACAGGGCAGCTGGCTGGGCTGCAAGGACCTCCTGCAGCTCCGTCTCTCGAGAGGGAGACATTTTGTGCATGTTAGCAGGTGACGGGCCCCTTGCGTGCTTGCATTCGTCCTGGCTACCCACAGAGGGCAGCCTGGTGGGGCTTTGACCAAGGCGAGTCTCCAAGAAGAAAGCTCTGCCTTCCAGCCTCAAAAACCCAGGGGGCGTAAGCATCCCAGGAGTCAGGGGGGCTGAAGGCCAGAGAGATGATGAGAGGCTCCCCTGGCCAACTCCAGATGGCCAAAAACAGGCGCGATCCAAGGAGCTACCATGTAGGTTTTTAGGGGACTGTCAATGGCAGAGAGTTGAGCCTTGCAGCTGCCTCTCTGCTCCAAGGGACAGTCCCGCTGGCCCAGCTGCTCCCTGGATCTTCGGAGCAGCAAGCTCGAATTTTAAGGAAAGCAGAGGTGGAGCTCTTGCTTGAGAATGTATCTGCTGAACAAAACTCCGCACTGGTGACAGGAAGGGCATCTGGCCATTAAAACACTCTGCTAGCTCCATTCAGTTGCCCGGACTCCACCACGCAAGGGATTATGGGGTTGTTAAAAGATGATGATCTGGCCTTACTTCAAACCAGATACGCTGGTGGTCTCTGAGCTGCAGCTCCCCTGGAAGGGGCATCTCGTCACAGTCCTCCCCGATGCTAGGGTTGAGGGCTGGGTAATGTTCTTCCAGAGGTGGAGAGACCCTCCGGCCACTGGAGGGAGGCCAGATTGAAATCCTCTTGAGCTCGTTACAATGGATCCCCTCCAGCCCCATCCAGCTACCACAGGCGCCCCCGACACGAGCAATGTCAAACTGGTCACGACCACCCAGTTGGCTGCGACCACCCCAGCCAATGAATGCCCACCTGCCCAACCCCCCCCCCAAGGTCAACCACAACCGTGATGCAGCCCTCAATGAAATAAGAGTTTGACACCCCTGTACTATAGCTTCCATATTGGTGCTAACTCTTGTCCTGTGTCGAGTCGGCCGTGACAAGTTGCCCATGTCGAGTTGTCGTAGACCCAAAAGGAGCTGCTCCCTTGTCACCATTTCCAGCTACTGTCGATCCCAGGTCCCTGGTTGTCCTTGCCCTCATTCTCTTGGTACATTAGACAAGAGGAGGACCACGTTGGTGCCGCTGGACACCAGGTTCTCCTCCACCAGTACCTGGCCCTCCTGCTAACAGCACAATTCCTCCAATGAACGAAGGGGCCAAGTATGGCGGACAGCCGCTGGCCATCCTTTTTGCAAGCTCCATGACGAACTATTCCGGAAGTGGGGGGGACACACATGCCAATCAGGCACCCCCTCCCGCTAATAGTAACTCCTTTGCTTGGGGAGACTGGGTTCTCCCTACTGACCTCTTACCTATTCATGACTCCAAGGTCTGCCTTCAATGAACGTGTACCCCAGAGCTGGGATGGGCATCCAGGAAGGCCAGCCTTGCTCTCTCTCTCAATCTGGAACGGGATTTGTACCGTCCTGGCTCTGGTGACTATTTATTTATTTATTTTATTCCCGCCCTGCCCTTCTCCCTTTTCCAAAGGAAGGGCGGCCGGGACGATTACTTGAATTTTTCTTTGTAAACCGACACCAACTTCACTTTTTTTGCGTCGATTTGGGACCCCCCCAAAGCTGTCGCAAACGATACTGTAGTCCTTTTGGTATAAGTTGTGGGATGGGGAATTACAGTCCCTGGATGACCGGTGCACTTCAACTCCCAGGATTCCTGAGACAAAGCCAGGAATTCTGGGAGTTGAAGTCCCCAGGTCATAAAAAGGACCATACTTCCCTATCCCTGGTCTAAGTCAGGGGGTCTCCAACCTTGGCAATTTTACCAATGGACTTTGTCAACTTGCAAAGTTGGATTTTTCTTGAAACTTGATTAGAGGCTCCGTCCACAAGTCTTAAAAGTTGCCAAGGTTGGAGACTTCTGGTCTAAGTCATACCAGGCCACTGCGCACAGGCAATTCGCCAGTCTGGCGTTAAGACTGGCTTTGAGATTGCTTAGCCGTGGGCCGAGGTCTTCGGTATCATCTCAGGACTGGCCCCCTCCATCCATGCCCACTTCCACACCCCTGACCGCGAACGGAGGGGCGCGTGGGCAAAACTGGCGGGGTTTCCAGAAAGATACTCCACTTAGGAAACTGATTGTACAGTGCTAAGATTTCCTTCCCTCGAAATTCTGTGAGGGCAGCGCTGCTGTGATGTGATTTTTCTTTTGTAAATAATAAAAAGCTATTTTTTTGCGTCCTGAAAGATGGAGAGTTGAGTGCAATTGTGGCTGTGACGAAAAGGTTGGCCTTGAAATCGCTTGTCTTTTCATGGCTGGAACAGGAGGAAAATCTTTTTACTTACACCCATTGGACAGACTCCTAAGGCCCCAATTTCAGGAGTGGGCTGTTGGGGGGTCGCAGGGATTCAGGAGAACTTCTAGCTAAGATTCTGTGCAGTTTGGAGAACCCCCAAATCTCACTCCTGGCTGGCCCTCCCCTCCCCTCCCCAGAGTCCCCATATTTAGTGCAGGGCGCGCACGGAGTCTCTGGAAGGGTGAAAAACAGGCCTACCAGAAGTTCAGAAAGGGGGATTTCGCCCTCCCAGAGGCTCAAGAAAAGCCTCTGGAGCCTGGGGAGGGCAAAAACACTTCCCCATGGTGCATGAGGCCAAATAGGCCACACCCACCATGGCCACACCCACCCAGCAACCGGGCAGGGAATCCCTTGCCCAACTTCCATTGGAGGAAACCCCCCCACCCCAAAGTCACCACCCTGGGCGTAGATTTCCTGGGTCCTCCGGTCCACAATTCCTAGCAACTAAATGCTAGTGTATCAGTGAAGGAGGTTCCAGCCCAGCTGAGTCTTTGCTGTGCTAGCTTTCTACCTGGGGAGGGGGCGGCTGCTATTTCTCCCCAGGCACTCTGTGGCCAGCACTCCCCATGGTTGTCTTCTTGAAATAATCTCAGATAACATTTCCTGGAAGTAGGACGGACAGCAGAAGTAGGAAGGAGATGCTAGTTGTTCTGATGCCGCCAAGGAAAAGGGAAGAATTGACTTCTCTAGGGAGGCAGAATAAGGATTGACTCACTTCACCTAGTTACTGGAACCATTTTCTGAATTTCCCCCAGTGTGCCAATCTGAAAAACCAACCAAACAAGCCGAGTTCACCCTACGTGCTCAACTGCAAAACTAAGGTGAAGGTTAACCTAGTTTATCGTGTCATGCCAATCAGAGGTGCTATTCACTTACCTTCCCTACCGGTTTGCGAATGTGAATGTGCACGCACCGCCTCCACGCAGTGTTCCATGCATGTGCATTGCTAGCGTGCGCGGCATCAAAATGTGCAGAAATAGGATGGCACAGCACCGGGGTGGATGGACGGGCCCACCTGCAATTTCCGCAAGCAGTTCGGGTGAACCGGTCCGAACCGGCATATCACTTTTGGTGCCAATGCCCTAGCTCCATGATGGCGAACCTATAGCACGCGTGCCACAGGTGGCACGCGTAACCATATCAGTGGGCACGCAACCTCAGCTCCGGTGGGACCGGAAGTTGTCAAATGGCTCATTTTCGGCCTCCGGAGGACCTCCAGGGGGTGTTGGGAAGGTCGTTTTTGCCCTCCCCAGACTCCTAGAGAGATCCTGGAGCCAGGTGAGAAAGAAAAATGGGCCTACTGGGCCATCGCAAGTCAGGAGCAGGGGGAGGGGGGTCACTCATGCATGCGTGGGGGCGGGGCACATAGAATTATGGGTGTGGACACACACATGCGCGACCCCCCCTTCCTGGCACGCGATAGCAAAAAGGTTAGCCATCACTGCCCTAGGTAAACCTTTCCCTGCCTGTGACTGCAGACCAAGAGATAACAGATATGGGGAAAGGGAGACATTCACATCTGCCCAGCAGTGACCTCAAAGGATAAGGAATGCGTGACCTGTTCCCTTTGGTGTGTAAGAGCCACCGCACACGTGTGACGGCTTGAGTGAGCCAGAACTTTCCCATGGAACCTCCTCTTCCTCCTCCTCCTCCCCATCTCAGCCAAATTGCTGCTTTAAGAGATTAACTCTGTCTAATCCTGCACACAGTTTGGGTCTCACAATGGCAGACTGGTTAAAAAGCATATAGGATAGGATGCTATTCTATCCTATATGCTCCTTCCACCCCACCCCACCTAGTTCTGTGGGTGTGACTTGGTGGGCGTGGCAGAAGAAGGATACTGTAAAATCCCCATTCCCTCCCCATTCCAGGGGAAGGATACTGCAAAATCCCCATTCCCTCCCCACTCCAGGGGAAAGTTACTGCAAAATCCCCATTCCCTCCCGATCAGCTGGGACTCAGGAGGCAGAGAATAGATGGGGGCAGGGCCAGTCAGAAGTTTTACTACCGGTTCTCTGAACTATTCAAAATTTCCGCTACCGGTTCGTCAGAACCTGCTGAATCCCACCTCTGCATGTCACCCCTAATTCTTCTTTTCCTTAGACTAGCCAAACCCAAATTGGGTTCTCCTGAACTGGTCAGAACCTGCTGGATTTCACCCCTGCCCCTACCCCCCAAATCAGGCCTTCATCCCTAGGCGTTCTTGTGGCTGGGGGGGGTGGGTGGGGGAATAGCCAGTGCATCTCTTCAGCATGATATGCTTCCTAAGGAAGAAGGGGAGGGGGCTTAACCGCATCTCTGCCCCTGAATCATGACGATACTCACCTCAATTAGGAGAGATGCAGGTTTCTTCTGCCATCATCAGTGACTTACAGTATGTCACAGAAGTGAGCAACCCCCCTCCCATTTTATAAATATTTAAGTATATCTTTTCGTGTGACAACACTGAAGAAATGGCACTTGGCTACAATGTAAAGTAGTGATTGTACAGCTTGCATAACAGTGTAAATGTGCTGTCCCCTCAAAATAACGCAACTCACAGCCATTCATGTCTAAACTGCTGGCAACAAAAGGGAGTACACCCCTAAGTGATAATGTCCCAATCCAACCGCTTGTATCGCCTTGGCCACTGTGCTGCACCTCAGTTTATTTTTTTTTATTTATTATTAATTTAATTTATATACCGCCCTTCTCCCAAGGGGACTCAGGGCGGTGAACAGCCAAAATTAAAATACATACAATACAAAAGTTAAGATAATTAAAAAAGATTAAATCAATTGGCCTCCCATTTTAAAACCCCAAGTCTATAAAATTTAAAAAATCCCATTAAAAACCCTTTAGGCTAGGCCGGCTTGCTGGAATAAATAAGTCTTCAGGGCCTTACAGAAGGTGAGGTCCGGGATCAGTCATATTCCAGGAGGCAGCTCATTCCACAGGGTGGGTGCCCCCACAGAGAAGGCTCTCCCCCTGGGGGCCGCCAGCCGACATTGCTTGACTGACGGCACCCTGAGGAGGCCCTCTCTGTGAGAGCGTATTGGCCGGTGGGAGGTTATCGGTAGCAGCAGGCGGTCTCGTACATACCCTGGCCCTAAGCCATGGAGCGCTTTAAAGATGAGAACCAACACCGGGAGCCAGTGCAGCTCGCGCAGGAGAGGTGTTACATGGGAGCGCCACGTCGCTCCCATAATCAGCCGCGCAGCCGCATTCTGGATCAGTTGGAGCCTCCGGGTGCTCCTCAAGGGGAGCCCCATGTAGAGTGTTGCAGTAGTCCAGGCGAGACATGACGAGGGCATGGGTGACTGTGCATAAGAAGTCCTGAGTTTCAGGGTCTTGGCAATCTTCTTATAGCCTAGGCAATCTTTATGTAGAGCAGTGATGGCTAATCTTTTTGCCATTGCATGCCAAAAGTAGGGGGAGTGTGGGGGGATCACGTCCGCACGTGCCCACAGCCATAATTCAATGCCCCCCGTGCCCCCACCCCCACGCATGCATGCACAATCCCCGCTTTTGTCACGCAACAGCAAAAAGGTTACCGGTGGGCCCATTTTTTGCCCTCCCCAGGCCCCAGATGCTTTCTTGGAGCCTAGGGAGGGCGAAAATGGCCTTTCCCACCCCCTCAGAGGCCCTCTGGATGCTGGAAACGACTTGTTTCCCGACTTCCAGTGGAACCAGAAGGCCTGTTTTTCACTCTCCCCAGGCTCCAAAGACTTTCTTGGAGCCTGGGGAGAGCGAAAAAGGCCTCCCCACCCCGGAGATCGGAAACGGCCCGTTTCTCGACTTCTGGTGGGCCTGGAAGGCCCGAAAATCAGCTGGCTGGCACGTACATGAGTGCTGAAGCTGAGCTAAGGCAATGCTCGTGTGCCCACCGATATGGCTCCGTATGCCACCTGTGGCACGCGTGCCATGGTTCGCCATCACAGATGTAGAGCAACAATTTATTCTTTCAGATCCTCAGAGAGTTTATTGCCATGAGGTGCCATGTTGAACTTCCAGTGAGAGAGTGAGAGCATTAACACCAAATTTAAGGCACCTGCTCCCCGTTCACACCTGAGACCTTGTAACACTAACGCGTCACATGACACAACGGAGGGAAAATGGCTACTTGGGCCCCATTTGGACATTATCACTTAGGGGTGTACTCCTTTTTGTTGCCAGCAGTTTAGACATGAATGGCTGTGCGTTGCGTTATTTTGAGGGGACAGCGCGTTTACACTGTTACACAAGCTGTACAATCACTACTTTACATTGTAGCCAAGTGCCATTTCTTTAGTGTGGTCACATGAAAAGATATACTTAAATATTTACAAAATGTGAGAGGATGTACTCACTTCTGTGACATACAGATGTGTAAGGAGAGACAATTCCCTGGGAAAATAACAGCTGGTGGGCAGGTTACAAACGATTTAACCCAAACCGGACACGCAACGATTCAGCTGTTGACTGTGAGAAAGGGAAAGGCTGAACGAGGGAGAGAAAGGGAACGGGATTCTCTTCTTCCTGAATCCCTCAGAATTCTTTTATTGACTTTTAAAAAATAAGATTTAGGGACGGGCACGTCCCAGAGGGGAAATACTGTGTAGAGCAACGAGGTGGTAAATGTCTCTCTGCCAAAGCCGGAGTGGAGGGTTTCTCTCGCCCAAGGGAAACGTGGGATCGCCAGCGAGAGCTTGGAAATGGAAATCCAAGACCGAAGATAATCCAGGGAAAGCCAGAGACGCGGTGCCCTTCCCAAGAGGGCAAAAGGGGCAGCCCCAGAAAAAGTGGGGAGGACTCAGCATTCTGACGTTCGACTTTTCAAGGACAGACACCATGGAAGGGAGAACAGGTTGGAGAGTGGGAGGGGGGGCAAGTAGCCGCCTGCCCCTCCTCTGTAGCATGAGTCCCTTGGCAGAAATCCCGTCTGGTCGAGGACAGCTGATCCAGGGCAAACAGGAAACTGGCAAGCCTGATGCCAGCAGGCAGAAGAGAGGTGCAGGATTCCCAGAGCTTCTTTGGCACTGTTTCGGCAGGGGTAAGTAAAGGACCGGGACTGTGGGCGGGGGCTGCTAGGCCTGGTACAGGCACTCGGGCGAGCTTGGGGGACTCACAAGAGTCATGGCTTGCAACCCAGATCAGCAAGGCAGGCCAGGCTATCAGAACCCCGGCAAGATGGCAGGCTCGTAGGGTCGGTCCCAGAGCCGAGATCCAAGCGGGCAAGGACAGCTGGCACAAATGAACACCGAGGCCGTTGCCGCAAAAATCCGGCAGAGTCCGGCAAGTGCTTTTAAGGGAGGTGCGTATATCTGGGGCCCTGGCGAGATTAGCACAACGGGGAAGTGGAAACACGAGAGAGGGGCCGGGTGACACGGTTAGAAGGCAATGAGCAGGAAGGGCCTGGCAGCCGCCTCCCCGTTGGCACCACAAATGTCAAAAAGAGTCGAGTCTGTATTTGCTGGCCGCCGCTCTCCGCCACGAACACATTTCGCCCAGGTCCACCAACCCTCCGCAGTCAAGCACTGCTTATAAATGTCTTAGGCGTAGTAGCCCAGTCGGGGCGCCGGAAGCCGCTGGCGTTGGATCCAGCCAGGCCCCCTCTCTCCCCCGAGAAGGCCGGGCTCCTACTGTCTTTTGGAAACGCAGGTGCCCAACGCAGAAGTCCGTCTAAAACCAGGGCGGTAGCCAGGAGAAGTGCTGAAGGTTTTAAGGGAGGGGTCCTCCTGGGCTCGCCCCGCCCTGCAGCCCTAACGCCACGTGTTTGAAGTCAAACCCCCGTGCTCTGGCTGGTCTCTTCCTGGAGATTGAACTTGCTTCGGCTTTTCCCTGGAACGTGGAGGAAAGGAGCAGCCATGAAATGTAATGGGCACAACCCCTGGCAGTGGCAGGACAGAGAAACAGGATAGGATAATAATCTACCGTGTTTCCCCGAAAATAAGACCCTGTCTTATATTTTTTTTGAACCCCGAAATAAGCGCTTGGCCTTATTTTCGTGGAGATATTATTTTGGGGCGCGTGGAGCAAGATGGGGCTCCCCTTGCTGTCTTACCTGATTTCCAGCTCTATGTTTAAATATTTTCGGCGAGGGTTTATTTTCAGGGGGAGGCTTATTTTAGTGATGCGCTCAAAAGCCCGATTGGGCTTATTATCAGGGGATGTCTTATTTTGGGGGGAAACAAGGAAGGGGAAATTTTCTCTCCAGGGATAGCCGGACGTTGCAAGCTGCAAAATAATTCCTGAAAACCTTGTCTGAAATCTTAGCTGCATCCAATTTCTTAAGACAGAAGACTTTTTAAACAAAAATATCAGCCTTCCACCTTCAAGGGGAAATGAATATAGATGGCCTACTTGACAGGTATGTTGTGGGACCCTGAAATTGATAGTCAAATAAGAACTGCCTCCTCCTTACATTAATGGAAATTTGATCTATTCTGCAAAGCTTACATGTTTAGGGACTGCTTATGGGCAGGGATCTCTGTTGGGAAACACCATTCTTTGCACATTTTTTCCAACTCATGCTAAACTCCATAAGTCTAGACGAGGGGTGAAATGTTACCGGTTCGGGGCGGTTCGCCTGAACCGGTAGTAAAAAAAAATGCTTTAAAAAGTAAAAAAAAAAAAAAAAACTTTCCACGATCGCAGCACAGCTGACCGTCTGAACTTTTTAAAAAACTTTTTTATAGTATTTTTTTACTATCCATTTGGGCAATAAGTGGTAAAAAAAAATGCTTTAAAAAAGTTTTAAAAAGGTTCCAACAATCAGCTGTGACAATCAG